>NC_057814.1:58943104-59091013 GCF_018294505.1 Triticum aestivum | reverse complement strand
GTGCAGTTTGTCTCTGTGGCATGGATACCTACCTACAATGCTCGACTATCGGTGTGTGGTGGGGGGGGGGAAGGGAGGCCTAATTAACTATAGAGGTACAATGGCTGGTATATGTGTAGAGGAGGAGAGAGGCATACCTCATGTATTAAGGGAGATCGATCTACCTCATGTATTAAGGGAGATCGATCGACATCCATGCATATGTGTAGGAGAGGAATAAGGTTGGGAGAGAGACGGAGCTAGAGTGTTGGAGGGGGTGGTAGTGGAGTTGCTTCTAACAAATGGTGGGATAGGCTTGCTAGACAACCGGCGGGGCACACCTGCAATATCAATAAGGGAGGGGATGGCTGCCTGTCTATGCACGTGTGTGTGAGAGACGGGTCGGGAGGCATGCACGAATGATGGGGGGGCGATATGGCTTTGGTAAGCAGACATAACTACATAGGAAGATCAATCGTCCTTTGTCAGAGAAAGGAGAGACATAACTTGTGAGGTACGTCGATCGATGGGGGGGGGAATAGTTAAAGTCGACCTAGGTATATGTTGGGAGCTCGATCGGTATACATGCATGTGTGTGTTAGAAGCAAATGAGGCACTGGGAGAACGATAGAGAGAGAGGGATGTATTTAGGAGGTGGTGCGCGAGTCATACTATATCAAGGGAGGAGGAGTGTGCGAGTACGAGATCGATGAAAAGAGTGGTGGGAGTGAGGCATGGACGGTGATAAGAGAAGAGGGGAAGCTTGTGTTTTGTGCTAGGCACACCTGGCTAGAGAGGCATATCGATCGATGTGTGCCGTAAAGAAGGAGCTGGGGGGCCTACACTCACCGTGGGTGAACGACCTAAAGTGAAAAGACAAATTTGCGCGATGGAGCTAGAGAATGCTGAGGGAGGGTGAGAGGGATGCGGGCGTCTGCATGCACGAGTGAAAGTTAGCGCTAGCTAGCTACAAAGATAAGAGGATTGTGTGGGTGTAAAAGACGATTAGAGATCATACTTCATTATAAAAAGCGAATTCGGATATTTGAAGAATTTATCATAGTGTTTTAAACCGACGCATGTGTGAATATATATAACGGTGATACACATGGTGTGGTTATGAACATGTTATACTACATATAATATATTTTATCCCTACTCTTATAAAAAATGGAGTTGTTGATGATGGTGCCATCCTGCAATATAGGCCGTCCGATTTATATCTGACGGATAGGAAGGAAACTAGGGCAATTTTGAAAAAAGATACCCACACCCCTCTCCATATTTGCAAATTAGGCCTCCCCTTGGTCATGTTGATGTTCTGTGGAACGCATGGGCATCTTGCTAGTACTACGTATAACATATAGAACATTGATCATAATTTGGGTTAATGTGTGGCTTTTACAGCTCAGGTCTAAATACTTGTCATAATGTAGGGGGCGGGGCACTATACTATGTGTGATAAACACGGTGTACACGTATGGAACATGGTTTAGATTATGAATATATAGTTAGTACATCAAATGTACTATTATTTGGAATCAACATCAAGTGTATTCAAAAAATAGAATTCGAGTTCATGTAGTACACATAGTTCATATCTATCTCTATAGTAATCATGTGGTGTGTTATTAAGGTAATACACGAATGATGGTTTAATTTGGCAACAATCATGATGGTAGATTCTTATTGAAATAGAGAAACAAATTCTAATTCAGTTCGAATTGCAGCGTTAGTATAGACATTTGGAATGCACTAAAATGTTGGTATGAGTAGGTTACATGCATTATACAGCAAGCGAAAAAATTTAATTGGAAATAACATGGATTCATACTGCCTCCTTCCATCTATATAGGGCGTAATGCGTTTTTTTAGACCGCCTTTGACTGTTGACAAGATTAATAGTACATGACATGCACAATGTGAAAATTATATCATTGGAAGAACCTTTCACAGACGAATTTAACGGTGTGCTTTGTGTAAGTTGCATGTCATATATTATTGCTCTAATATTTGGTCAAAGTTAGCATCGAAAAACGCATTAGGACCTATATAGATGGAAGGAGGGAGTAGCTTTGAATAGCATTTTTATAGTAAAATGGGGCAAGACTCTCTCTTTGTGTGGTGTGAATAGTTTTATTTTTTTCGTTTTCTTTTTGGTTGAGGGAAGTGCGAATTGATTTGGTACGTACAAGTACAATATTACATGTTAGGCTTGTCCCTAAAATTCAACCCGCGCCTTGTTATATCCCGAAAATTCAGATATCGTGCTCCCAAAACTGGCGCCTTCACATCCCACGCCTTGCTATCCCTAAATTACAACGCGTGCGAAAACTCCCTCCAACTGCCAAATCCCGACACGCGAAATCCCCCTTCTAACCCTGAGCCGAAAGGGCGCTAGTTCAAATCGGTGGGGGGTACTTCTGTAACACACCCTACATTTTGGACAAGCGCGTCCCTAAGTCATGGTTCACCCCCTCCCATCGCCTTCTTTTTGCCATTCGAAATCCTAGGCCGCCATAACCTCTCTGCTCCAGCCGCGAAACCCCACCCTCCTCCGTCCGCCACCTCACCGCTGCCCAGCCGAAGCCTCTTCCCCGACGACGTCGTCCACCGCAACAGGTCGACGTCCCTCGTCCACCTCCCCGGATTTGTATCCGTCGTCCATCTCGTCGTCCCGCCGGTTTAGCCGCCCCGTCCTCCACCACCAAGGAGCTGCTTCGACGATCGCCTCGTCTGTCATGGCTGCTCCATCCCCACAGCGCCGCCTTAACCTGCTCCACCAGAACCGCAGCATCCTCACCGACTCCTCGGACGAAGCCGAGGCCTACTCGGCGCCACCAAAGAGGGTGTACACTCATCGCATCTCACGTTCTCCTTAGCTCGACCTCCCGGCGCCGACGGTGCTACATCCCGCACCCCCATGGAGCGTCTACCTTGAAGCCGGCGCCGCGGGTGACATCTCCATGGCGGCTCTCCCCCAGTGTGAGGCCCCTTCGGCGGCGGCGGCCATACCAGCCGGATCTGCTGCTGCTGCTCCGGCTCTCGCTCGCTCGCTCGCGCTGCTGCTGCTGCTCTCCCCCTCACTCGTGCTGCTACTCTGCTCTGATTTAGCTACACTTCAGTCGATTGAATCGACTTTTTGCTCAGTCAATTTTCAGGGGGTGGGGGGCTCGTCGGAGTTAAGGAAGAACCACCCGCAGCAGGGACGAGGGCTCGCCGGAGAGGTACCCCACTATCTTTCTTAGGGTTCAGGGTGGGGGCGGGGGGCCTATAGGTCTGGCCGGGGCGGTGGCGAACCGACAATGGGGAGTTGTTTCGGGGCGGCGAGGCGACGCTGGGGCCGGCGGTTTGGCCGGTGGTGGCTGGCGGCTTAGTGGGGTGCAGGTTGAAGATGAACTGCAGGCCCGACCTAAACTATATGTAAAGTGCCTCTCTGCTACCGTTCCGTTCAGTTTCCGCAGTAACATTCAGATTCCATAGTAAATTTCAGTTTCGACAGTTAAGTTCAGAGTCAACAGTTTTTACCTCATCTGTTGTAGTCAGGTGGTTTTTGGTGATGTAAATTTTACATCTATTTTACATCATCTATTGGAGATGCTATTAGAATCGCACCTGAGATGGACGATGTTTGTCTTGTGCTGCTTCAGCCTTGACGTCTTACGGCTCAGCATGGCTGCTCCAACGACAGAACGATCCATCACAACAGAGCAGTGCCCTGGACGCCGTCTACAGATTCCTCAGATCTTCCTCCACACCTCCGACAGCCACCTCTGCCTCAACTGCTTCAGCGACCAACCCAATGATGCTGAGGTCGACACGGCTACGGCAAAGAGGTTGTACACTTGTTGCATCACTTATTACTATACATTCATGTCAATCCATTAGGGCTATTTTGGTTCGACGGAAAAACATAGCAATAGGGAATTTTCCAATGGCACTCTACTATTCAATTATTCATGCATTTTGTTGAAAGGAATGAAGCAAAACATCCACCTGGACCCACTTTTCAAAATCCTATGCATGTAAACAAGACCAAGTGCATTAGTGGTAGAATAACATTCTAACTGTACACGCTTTCACATGGTTTCAATTTATTTTGGCCATGTTTCGTTGCATTCCTCTGCTCCTCCAATTCTTGTAACCCAAACACCCATGTTGACAGAAATCCTGTGTTTACAAATGCTCTGTTTACCATGTGCATTCCTATCCTATTCCGGTGTTTTTCCTATCCCTGCGTTTTTAGAGTCATGCAAGCCAAATGAGCCCTTACAGAATTACTTCAGTTACAGGTAGGTGTCGTAGGGAACTTTGTGTGGTTTGTCTTGCTCCTGCCGCGACGTCGTCCAGCTCACCTGAGGTGCTCCATCGATAGAAACATCCACCAAACCAGACATCACGACTCCCGACCGTCTTTCGTCGCCTCAGATCTCCTTCCCTGCCGTCGGCACCCACCGCAATGACATCACCATCATCGACTCAGCAGATGAACCTGAGGAGTACACGGGTCCACAAGAGAGGTTGCACTCTTTTGATTCTGCTTATGTTATGCATTGCTTAAAATTACCTGCTACTTTATCATCCTGTTCACCTCTTGGACTCCAAGTCAGGTCCAAATTAATGTTCAAACTTGAGTTCTAAATTAGTTGTGGGGCACATATCGAGGAAGCAATGAATAGTATCTCTGTCTAATATCTGGTTCACCTAGGGTATGCCTATGTTGTTCATCTTGGGTGGGAAACAAATAGTAAAGCAATCATCATCTGTCTTTTTATTAAATTAAAGCAATCTCAGCCTGCTATCATTATTTTTGGATCCATCCACTGGTTGTTACCATCACTCTAAATTTCTGCATGCTCTCCTTACATAATCTCACCATATTTTTTTGTATGCATGTCAAATATTGTACACAGTCAAGCTGAACATGTAGAGAAAAAGAGAAGAGTTTTGTGCGGCAATACAATGTCATGCAGACATCGCTCCATGGTGGGTTCAATGGCAAACCCTCCCTACCCCTCTCCAGATTGTAATCCAGAGGAAGATATCTGTTCTGAGGCGGATTCAGACGCCGCTGACCACTCCTATTTACCCCCAAGGTGTTTGCTCTACCTTGGCATGATGATGTTAGTCATATCATGCATATGTTGTCTTGCAGTGCCTACTTTTGACATCATATATGTCATCTTCTTAGTTTAGACATGTTCTGTCGCCACCTGTTTAGTTTTAATATCATATATGGGAATTATGCAGTCTCATGTCTTTTAGCCAGCCATAATATATGTGAAATGTGGAATGCCATCCTGTTTAACCAGGCATCATATATTTGAATGATATCTTGCCCATCCTTTTCTTCATTACATTTCCATTTGTCGACAATGTTTGTACATTAAACTAGTCTTCCTATGAATCAGCCATTTGGGTGGGAGATTGAAAAATCTGGAGTGAAAACAAGGCCTTCAGAGCAGATAGTACTACCTGTCGAAGCAGATCTCTTGTTGGGTCCCAATAGCTCCTCACAGATGGATTCAGAGACAGATGACCAGCCCTACTCCCCCACCGAGGTGTATGCTCTAACTTGGCATGGCGTTTTACTTATTCATCATATCTTTGAATTATGTTATGCTATGCTATCCAGTTTAGATAGACATCATATATGTGAAATTATGTCATGCTATCTGTTTTAGGTAAATAATATACATGTCAACTATTTCATGTCCTCTTTTTTCCACACTATCTATTGCATCTGTCTCTCATACAATGTTTGTGCATTCAACTATGTTTCCTGTTTATCAACCATTTGAATTGGAGCGGGTGATGCCAGCATCTAGCGGACTAAAAACACGGTCTTCAAATAAAACAGTGCTAACTCTTGGTGGAGATAGCACCCCGGTTGTACATGCACGAGAACCAGCCCTACCGCACATAACCAAAACTCTCGCAGACTGTACCCGTACTGCGATGGACAGAGAACCAGCTTCACCCAATCTAATCCAAACCCTAGCAGATAGTAACCCAGTTCCCGTTGACACAGCACCATCTCCACCACAGAGCTCCCAAACAAGAGCAGTTAGTAAGGCAGCTCCAGTGCCCAAAGGGCCAGTACTAGCACGGCGAACCCCAACTCCACCAGTTAGTACGCCCATTCCTGTGGAGGAAGCACAACCAGCTAGTCGTAGTTTAGCATCTATCGCATTTGATGTTGTTAAATCGTATGTGCGTATCTTCCCATCTTGGAAAATGCCAGTTGCAGGTGTTTGTCCAGGAGTTATGTGTAAGTAATGTTATTCATGGCAATTACCTTGCTTTGTCCCATACATCCTACCTCCATGATCGTTATAATACAACAAATTTTCCCATTTTTCTCTATAGAGAAGGACCGATTTGGAAACTCAGGATGAGGTAACCTGTGCTAATACCTCTGCTATCTTCAAGAATGCTTGGTGGCAGTATCGGAATTACCTGAAGAAAACGTACTTCACCGGCAAAGAAACTCATCAAATTCCCTTACGTTCTCCTGAGACACATTGACTGGACGATGACTGGGAACGCCTTGTTCTGTACTGGTCCTGAACCAAGAATGTGGTAAGGTCTATGAGCTCATTTTCTATTTTTTAAGTACTATATTCTTGCGTCTTACTGTACTCTGTTCATGTAGAACAAGTGCCTAAACCTGAAGAACAAATGTTCTAATTTAAGATTCCATTGCTATCATAGTTCCAAAAAGCGCTAGGCGTTAATTGTGCGTTTTGCCACCGCCTTGCGCTTTACTGACCAAAGCACATGCTTATGCGTAGTTATGGAGAGATTAAGCGTAGTTATGCGCAATGCGTTTCGCCAACGCATAGAGCCTAGGCGCGCTTAAGCGCTCGCTTAGGCGCTCCTTTTTTAACTATGATTGCTATCGTGCATACTACTTTGATCTTGTATCATTATATTTACTCATACAAACATATTTTTAAATTGAAGGATCCAATCGAAACTCCAATGCCACAGCAGGTATGTTCACGCATGTTTCTTTAACACGCTTGCTCTTATCAATAGCTCTGTTAATTTCAATTTCAATTGTGTATACAGTTGACTTCTCATATCATGCACATTACTAGCATCACAACATAGCAAATAGTGTTGTTGTACATGTAGACCCGTGGTACCCATCTGAAATCTTGTTGTGCCGTGTAGTTTCCCACGCTTTGTATTCTTTCACTGCTGCTTTGTCTTGAACTGATATGATTTGAACCATGTCTCTATTTTGATATGGCAAGACAATGCAGTGACCATAGGACATAGATATATGTTTGTTTGATGCTTTTATTATGTACTAGTACTTGGCAATAGAAGACTTGGTAGTTTAATCCTGTCCACCTTACTAATGAACTGGTTCACCGAAATCAGTTTCATATACTAGTACATGCTAAACATGTTATGTGTCTGCTTGTTTCTTCTTTTAGAATGCTGACAGAATATTGGGGAAGAGTTCCTTATTAAGCAATGGTAAAGGAAGTAATGCAAATAAGGTTCGGGATAGTGACACATCCTTGTTGGTCTCCAACAAAGCTGATAAAACAGCTAAGGAAGACTATCTAGATGACAGTGAGACAACCCCAAAGTCCTGTCTTGGTTTAGTGTTCGAGTTACTGGCCACTACTGCTTGCACAAGCTATTCAAACTCACTGTCTGAATCAGTTCGGTTTCTTGAGTCTCAACTACAAGCTGAAAGACATCGATCAGCTGTGCTGCGACAAGAAGCGGAAGGACTGCGAAAGTCCCTGGAGCATTTAGATGCATACTTTCTGGTGCAATAGCAAGCATTGGAGGATTTTAGCGCCAAACAGGACAAAGCTAATAAGCTTGCTAAGCTTATTGCCAGCATGGTGGATACCACGTTTCTTGAGCTCTTCTGAAGTTGTTTCAGTTATGCTCTTGTTTTGCTGCTGCGTTTATTTGCACTGGTGGCCAATTTTGACAGTCAGTGTATGTAATATGCTGCTTTGTTCCCTATATTTGCACTGGTGGCGAACTTTGATGCCCAGTGGATGTAATATGTGTAATAGCGGTAATAGGCTAGCGTTAATTGCTTGCTTATTTATTTCCTTATTGTCACTACAGTTCTTTTTCTGTGTTTTTCTAGTGGCCACAATAACCTATCTTTGGAAACTAGGGCAAAATAATCATGGCAACACACGGACTGTTGTAACCACAGTCCTGCGAGCCGTATGATCCATGGGCCTTCTACGGGCCGTAGGATCCATTGGCCTTCTATATGGGCCGTAGGATCCATGGGCCTTCTACGGGTCGTACGATTCATGGGCCTTTTACGGGCCGTAGGATCCATGGGCCTTCTACAGGGCGTATCATCATTTCGCCAATCATGGGTCGTACTATTCGTGGACAATAACGGGCCGTTAATAGGCCGTATTTGATAACTCTAAGAAAACATCCCACCGGTTTTTTTTACATGAAAACGGCCCAATGTATTAACGAGCCACAAACGGTCCGACTGGAACCACGGGCTGAATTTGGCCCACAAGCAGAAAATGACAGTAACGGGCCATAAGTAAACGAATGTGGAAATGAGCCCAAGAATAAATGGGCCCCGAGAAGGCCGAAAGATAACATGGCTGGAAACGGCCCAACGGAATAATGGGCCGTTAATGGGTATAAAGTGATACACTGTTCATTACATCCCAGTTTCACCACGTGCCGTTAATGGATATAAAATGATACACTGTTCATTACGGGCCAGTTTTACCACGGGCCGTTAATGGGCCGAGAGTAATAAGGGCCTCATATGGGCCGAAAGACGTCATGGGCCATACATGGGCCAGAAGTTAAAACGGGCTGGGATTATATTGGAGGGCCCAGATGACGCAGCTGGGCCTAATTCGGATAGGCCATAAATGGGCCCTGGGTTAGCGGGCTGTAAATGGGCTATATGCGAACAGGCCGTTCACAGGCTTGCCGTGGGCTGGCCCACCACCCTTTGACCAAGTCAAACGGGCCGGTATTTTCATAGGAATGGGCCTCTGTTGGGCCGTGCCACATGTCGATGTATCATAGGCGCTTTGGGTCCAATGAGTGGATGACATCTGTCCCAACGGTCAGCTGACACATGTTTCCTCCAACTAATGATGATTTTACACATGGAAAATCCCCATCGGTCGGGGCTGTTAACGGGTTATCAGATCCAAAACCGGACCCGATAGCTTAACGACATTCCGTTACGGTGGATGCCACGTGTCTGTCACCCTTGACGAAAGCACTTCTGTGACGCGCGATTTATCGTCATGGAACTGGACGCTTCCGTGATGATAATTTTGGTAATGTCATGGAACACTTCTACGATAGCACAGGTATGACTATCTTGATTCTGTCATAAATTTGTCATGGATGTACATGCATGACAGAAAACGTGACCTACTGTGACAAACACGTATCATCACGGAAGTGTATTTTTTTTGTAGTGCTACGAGGGTACGTGGACAACACTCTCCCCTCTCGTTGCTATGCATCACCATGATCTTCTGTGTGCGTAGGAAATTTTTGAAATTACTACGTTTCCCAACAGTGGTATCAGAGCCAGGTCTATGCGTAGATGTTATATGCACAAGTAGAACACAAGTGAGTTGTGGGCGATAATAGTCATACTGCTTACCAGCATGCCATACTTTGATTTGGCGGTATTGTTGGATGAAGCGGCCCGAACCGACATTACGCATACGCTTACGCGAGACTGGTTCTACCGACGTGCTTCGCACACAGGTGGCTGGCAGGGGTCAGTTTCTCCAACTTTAGTTGAATCGAGTGTGGCTACGCCCGGTCCTTGTTGAAGGTTAAAACAGCACATACTTGATGAAAAATCGTTGTGGTTTTGATGCGTAGGTAATAACGGTTCTTGCTCGGCCCGTAGCAGCCACGTAATACTTGCAACAACAAAGTAGAGGACGTCTAACTTGTTTTTGAAGGGCATGTTGTGATGTGATATGGTCAAGACATGATGGTAAATTTTATTGTATGAGATGGTCATGTTTTGTAACAGAGTTATAGGCAACTGGCAGGAGCCATATGGTTGTCGCTTTATTGTATGAAATGCAATCGCCATGTAATTACTTTACTTTATCACTAAGCGGTAGCGATAGTCGTAGAAGCAATAGTTGGCGAGACAACAACGATGCTACGATGGAGATCAAGGTGTCACGCCGGTGACAATGGTGATCATGACGGTGCTTTGGAGATGGGGATCAAAGGCACAAGATGATGATGGCCATATCATATCACTTATATTGATTGCATGTGATGTTTATCCTTTATGCATCTTATTTTTCTTAGTTTGACAGTAGTATTATAAGATGCTCTCTCACTAAATTTCAAGGTACAACTGTTCTCCCTTAGTATGTACCATTGCGAAAGTTCGTCGTGCCGAGACACCACGTGATGATCGGGTGTGATAAGTTGTACGTTCACATACAACGGGTGCAAGCCAGGTTTGCACACGCGGAATACTTGGGTTAAACTTGACGAGCCTAGCTTATGCAGATATGGCCTCGGAAAACTGGAGACCGAAAGTTCGAGTGTGAATCATATAGTAGATATGATCAACATACTGACGTTCACCATTAAAAACTACTCCATCTCACGTGATGATCAGACATATTTTAGTTGATATGGATCACGTGATCACTTAGATGATTAGAGGGATGTCTATCTAAGTGGGAGTTCTTATGTAATATGATTAATTGAACTTAGTCCTGGTAGTATTAGCATATCTATGTGGTAGAACAATAGCTCGCGATGTAGCTCCCCATTTATTTTTTATATGTTCCTAGAGAAATATAAGTTGAAAGATGATAGTAGCAATGATGCGGACTTGGTACGTGATCTGAGGATTTTCCTCATTGCTGCACAGAAAAATTATGTCCTTGATGCGCCGCTAGGTGATAGAACTATTGCAGGAGTAGATGCAGACGTTATGAACGTTTTGACGAGCTTGGTGTGATGACTACTTGATAGTTTAGTGCACCATGCTTTACGTCTTAGAACAAGGACTTCAAAAATGTTATGAACGCCACGGAGCATACAAGATGTTCCAAGAGATGAAATTGGAATTTCATGCTCATGCCCATGTCAAGAGGTATGAGACCTCTAACAGTACTTTGCCTACAAGATGGAGGAGAATAGCTCAACTAGTGAGCATGTGCTCAGATTGTCCGAGTACTACAATCGCTTGAATCAAGTGGGAGTTAATCTTCCAGATAAAATAGTGATTAACAGAGTTCTCTAGTCACTATCACAAAGTTTCTAGAACTTTGTGATGAACCATAATATGCAAGGGATAACGAAAACGATTCCCGAGTTCTTCATGATGCTGAAATCGACGAAGGTAGAAATCGAGAAAAGCACTTCAAGAAGAATGTAAAAAGATGAAGGTAACAAGACCACTAGTTTCAAGTAAAAGGCAAGGGAAAGAAAGGGAACTTCAAGAAGAATGGCAAGCAAGTTGCCACTCCCATGAAGAAGCCCAAACTTAGACCCAAGCCTGAAACTGAGTGCTTCTACTGCAAAGGAAATGGTCACTTGAAGTGGAACTGCCCCAAATACTTGGGGGATAAGAAGGATGGAAAGGTTACAAAAGTATATATGATATACATGTTATTGATGTGTACTTTACTAGTGTTCATAATAGCCCCTGGGTATTTGATACTAGTTCAGTTGCTGTGATTAGTAACTCGAAACAAGAGTTACAAAATGAACAAAGACTAGTTGAGGGCAAGGTGACGATGTGTGTTGGGAGAGATTCCAAGGTTGATAAGATCACCATCGCTCACTCCCTTTGGGGATTAGTGTTGAACCTATAATAGATGTTATTTGGTGTTTGCGTTGAGCATAATAAGATTGGATCATGTTTATTTTATTTTTTTGACTGTACACAGTAGGGCAAAGTCCCACTGCAATTTTTATAAATTAAAAAGAGCAGAGTCTTACAAGGCTTGAGCTAAGCCAAAAAGAAGAAAAAGGCTAAAACTAAAAAAAGAAAGAAGAAGAAACAAAAGAGAAAAGGGAAAAAAGAGTAAAAAACTAAAACTAAAAGAAAAAGGAAAATTACAACATATTGTCCAGCCAAGAATTGAAACCAGGTGCATGCTTCTGTTTGATTCTATATCTGAGCCATTTCAATCCCTCAAATAAAATATGCTTCCAATTCTGGAAGGATGGTTGCACTCGTTGAAAGATGAGATTATTCCTTGAGATCCATATTGCCCATGCAGCCAAAATCACAATATCCATGAAGAAAGGTACTCTAAGCTTTTGTCTCATGTCATTTACTGCCTCCAAGACTGAGGTGGGATTGTCTCTTGATGGACAAACAAAGTTCCAGCATCTTATAGCAAATGGGAAGCCCCAGAACAGATGAAAGACATTTTCCTCATGCTGACAGGCCATTAGAGCACAATTATAATTTTCCAGAAAGAAAGTTTTCCTCCTCAGGAGCTTTCTTGTGTTTACTCTATGATGGAGAAGCATCCAGAAGAAAATTTTGTGCTTTGGTTGACAAGAAGAGTTCCAAATCCTTTGAAATTGTTGGGGTACTACATTAATCCCTATCATCACTGTATAAGCTTTTGCAACACTAAATTTATCAGACCCCCAGATGTAGGACCATGTATCTGTGTGATTGTTGAACTCAGAGCTTCTCATGTTTTCACACATAGTCTCAAGTTGCATGAACTGGTCATAGGCTTGTATTGAAAGTGGCAAGTGAAAAAGGTCCTCTAAATATTCAGTTTGAAGGGTCTCATGGACTGAGATCATAGTGTTTCTGGCAAAGGAGAACAGGTGGGGAAACTGTGGTGTAAACAATTGGTGTGCCAAAGGTCAGTCCATAGAAGAGCAGATTTTCCATCCCCTAGATTGCATTTTGCCATGGACTTGTATTGATCCAACAATTTCAAATTTGCATTCCACCAAAAAGACCCACATAATTGTTAACCAGGCAGCTGTCCTTGGGAGTAGTAAGTCCCCCAAATCAATTTTACCCATGGAATATTAAGCCTGTTAAAGAATTTATGGAGGTTTTTGAGTAGCAAAGCTTTATTTTGAACAGAGATATGTATCTTTGACACCAAGGCCACCCTGAATTTTTGGCCTGCAAACAACTGTCCATTTTACCATGGTTGGTCTGTGATCCTCTGGGTCTGGGCTTCTCCATAAACAGTGTGTAAGATATTTCCTGATTTGCTTCTTGATAGTCTCAGGCAATTCCAAGCAACACATGAAAAAAACTGGGATAGAGTCCATAATTGATTTTACCAATAGAAGTCTGCCAGCTTGTGTCATAAAAGTAGTCAGGCCCATCAACTTATTAGCCATTCTTCTCACTAAAGGCATGCATTGTTCAACTGTAGGCTTATATAATCCCAGGGGTAGGCCCAAGTACTTAAAATGAAAAACTTCTCTTCTGCAGTTCAAAGTATTTATGAGGATCTGTATCTTTTGCTCATTGAGATTGATAGGAATCAAGCTTGACTTGTTGTAATTAACTTTCAAACCAGTAGCATCTTCAAAAGTATTGAGTATTGATTTAAGGAACACTAATTCTTTAGCATCTCCTCTCATTAGCACTAATGTGTCATTAGCATACTAGACTATTGGGAAGTCTAGACAAGATGTTGATTGTATTGGTGGAGTTAACAGTCCTTGGATCATAGCTTTGTTCAAAATGGTCTGAAGTAGGTCTACAGCAATAACAAAGAGGAGAGGGGATAAGGGATCTCCCTGCGTGACTCCCTTTTTGCAATAAAACTTTTTGCCTGGAACTCCATTAAGTAAAACAACAGAAGATGCTAAAGTAAATAAGAGTTTCATCCACATGATCAATCTTGCACCAAAACCTTTTGCTTTTAGAATTGTGATGATTGCATCATATTCAATTGAATCAAAAGCTTTTTCGAAATCAAGCTTAAGGATGACTGATTCCTCCCTTGATCTATGACACTGGTGTAGATATTCATATGCCCAACCTAAGCACTCCTGAATTGGTCTTTCTTGTAAGAAACCATACTGATTTATGTGAACCAGGCGCAGAGTTATTTTTTGCAATCTGTTGGCCAATAAATTTTTTATTAGATTTAAGCAGCTATTGAGCAAAGAAATTGGCCTGTAGTCATTTGCGGTGAGAGGAGTTGCTGTCTTTGGGATCAGTGTAATATAAGAGGAGTTGATACTCTCAAGATTAACTTTCCCTTCATCAAAGTCATGAATCAGTTTTCTAATATCAGATCCAATGATGTCCCAACAGGCTTTAAAAAATTCATTATTGAAACCATCAGGTCCAGGTGACTTGTCTGAAGGAAGCTCTTTGACCACATCATTAATTTCTTGATATGTGAAAGATTTCTCAAGTTCTGACATCATATCATGATTATTTATTGGGCCATATAGATTTCCAGATCAAAATGCATGCAGGTTTCATTAGATGTACCCAATCTTCTTTTAAAGGACTCCCATGAAATTGCTGCTTTACTTTCATGATCTGTGAATTCCATCTAATCCTCATTTTGCAGCATTGCTATATGATTATGTCTATGATTAATAGTGGCCTTAGTGTGGAAAAACATTGTGTTTTCATCACCAAACTTTACCCCCTTAATCTTGCCTCTCTGTTTCCAATAAATCTTCTGGTTTTCCGGAGAATTAGCAATTCCTCTTTCAGAATATTCCTGAATTCCATTACAAATTGTTCAATTGTCTAAACTCCTCAAAAAGATCCAAGGTTAAGATTGCCTCATTCAACTTGTTTATTCTTGTTTTAAGACAAGAGAGATCCTTTGTCCAATGCTTCAGAGCCCTTCTGAGGTTCTTCAGTTTAGCATTGATACATTTAGCTGAATCAGTAAACCCCACTGGTATGTTCCAAGCATTAGCCACAATATCATTGAAGTCACTGTGCCCCATCCAGTAGTTTTGAAATCTAAAAAACTTAGCTCTTGGGATTGAAGTACCAATCTTGACAACACATGGGATGTGATTAGATATAAGTCTTGAAAGCGGTAGAGCCAAGCAGGTGAAGTAAAATACCAATCCAATTTTTCCAGTAATGTATTTTCTTGCATATTACTCCAACTGTACTTTCTACCTTTGAGTGGTAATTCCACCATTCCCAGACTGTTGATTGCCTCATTAAAAATGAGCATTTCATTTACATCTCCACCTGGCCAGTTTCTATTAGACGGGTCTCTAATGAAGTTAAACTCACCCATGACTATCCATTCCACATTAGAAGGCATGTGAATATGTTTGAACCAATTAATAAAGTCTGCTTTGCCACTATGATCACAGGGCCCATAAATGTTTGTGAGAATCCAGCTTTTGAGAGAGATTTTACAAGTGAACTGAATAGAGAGAGAGTAGTTATTCTGAAACACAGTTTCACCTTCAAAAAGGGCACCATTCCAAGCAACCAAAATGCCACCAGAAGCACCAACTGAGGGTATATAATCAAATTTATTAATTCCGCTGGGACAAAAGTTTCTTAAATAAGTGAGATCAAAACCCTCTCTCTTGGTTTCTTGCAGGCAAACAACAACACAACAACTCTCTTCAATCTTTTGGTTTATAGCAAGCCATTTACCTGGGAGTTAATCCCTCTAATAGTCAAGTTTATGATATTCCAATTTCTGTTGTGACTCATACATAAACCATGCATAGAGTCTCAGGACAGACAAGTACCAACACTTGTCAGAAGCAAAAGTAAACATCCCAGGCTTACAAAGGTGCATTATAGTACAACACAGCAACATATTACATAGACCAATTATTATCTGGAAAGATGAACCACTGGCTCTAAAAAGCACAGAGCCTCTTTCTTCCATACAGCCACCTTGCATGTGCTTCATTTGGCAACTTCTGAAGGTCCTTCTTTTCCCTTAGCCAAAGGCACTTTGGCCAAGTCTTCCTGAAATTTTCTCCTCTGCTTCTCAATTAGTCAGCTTCCCTTCCAAGTCCTCCTCAGCAATCTTGCAAAAGGATTTTGTGAAAGATTTAGCAACAGGTTTTGACATAAGAGGAGGGATAGTAGTACAATGCAGGCAGTTATTATTGGCACAAGACCCTCTTCTATAACTATCATTTTCTTTACTGATTTTGTCACTCCTTCATACCTCAGATTCAACCAGTGGAGTTTTTCCCCCTCTCCTTTTTCTAGCATTTTCCTCTCCAAAGGGCAGGAGGAGAACTTGCTCCTGCCTTGCAACCTCCATGTTCCATCACCTTCATTTTCCTTTTTTTGCTTGTTTGATGGATTGGCCAAGCAAACTGGAGCTTGAGAGACCTGACATTTATCAGGTATATGAAAGGTGATTGACTCATCAGGTTTATCAGGTGAGGACAACAACTCCCAAAGGGGAGATTTAAGCATATGTATAGTCCATCCAAATCTATCAGGAGTCATTAAGAGGTGCATTATAAAATTAAACCAACTCACTGGCACTTGCACTGTGAGGACACCCTGAGTGAAGTCTGGCTTTGCAACAAAATGTTGATTCCAGAGGAGCAACTCTTCCGCTGAAAGAATAGTATCAAAGGTTTTAGAAGCCATAAGCTAAATATTTTTTAGGACTACCAGAGAAGCTCCATGTGAAGAGTTTGCATAGTGTAAATCCACAAGGTGTTTCCAAGTAAGAGATGAACTAGTTTCCAAGTTACCTCCTTTGTTCTCAGCAATGATATTCTCTTTGTGAGTAGCTACACTTCCAGTTTCCTTTGCCTCTACCAGATTGACATCTTCAGCAATATTTCCTTGCAAATTTTCCAAAGCATCTGACACAGGAGTTTCTGCAAAACCTTTCCCATTGCGAAAACTTTGCTCAGCATCTATGGAGAGTGATGCATTAGTAGCCTCTCCCGGAACTGCAACATCTTCAGAGACTGCAACTTGTTGCAAAGCATTGTCCAAGGCAGGAACATGGTCATCAGCAGCATTTTGCTCTGCAGCTAGAGTGTCTGACATATTTGCATCAACTTGTAGAATTGCAACATCTCCAAGGGCTGCCATGAGCTGTGCAGAATTGTTCCCAGCAACAGGCAGATCAATTTGCACCCCCTCAACAGCAATAGGTAGTGGCAGCTCCTCTTCATCAGGGTAGGCCTCTATGAGATTAATCATACCTATTCACAAACCCTGAGCTCTGTTCTATTGCAAGACAACCTGGATAACTTCTTCAGCAAAGTGTTGTCCCAAAACTAGGGCATTGTTGGAAAAATCCCCATCTGATATTGAAACAGTAGTAGTAATACTACTATTTCCATCATGAACTGGCAACATGTTGATGATATCTTGGGCCACCAGCTCTGCTTCTTGTAGAGTGTTTATGTTTCCTTGTTGATTTTGAGGCTATTGCAAAGCCCAGTGACCATCATTCTCCCAATCCTCTTCTTCCATATCCTCATCTTCATTGTTGAGATTGTCATCTCCAAGCTGCTCATTGAAAGGCTGCATTGGTGGCGGGTGTGGGTCCACACTTGGTGGTAGAATAGGATCTTCATCCGCAGTCCCACCACCAAGAAGTTCTTGGTGTATGATTTCAACAGAGTTGGACCAACCATCTTCCTCAAAATCTCCCCTTCTGACCATCTGATAGTCCTTGGAATGTCAATCAGATCAGTGACCCTAACTTTAGCAATAATCCTGCCTATCTCTCTAGGATCATTTTCCCAAGCAATCACTTTTCCCCATTTACTAACAGCAGTAGCCAGATCATTAGTAGTATGATAATCTAGAGGAACGCGCAGAATCAAGATCAAGCAGAGCCTATTAAAATAAACCCTCTTCCAATTTCTGCCTTCATTGTGCTTGACAAAAGTGATTGAAATATCTCCATAAACATGCGGCCTATCACTGACCAACTTATCTCTATCTCTGACATGCTGAAACTGAACAAATGCTTCACCTATGGGGCATCTCTGGATTGACCTGACCCCAACATGTTTGACTACATCCAAAATTTTCCTCAAGCTCCTCGCGGACATTAGGGAACTGTACCTGGTCAGGTAGAGGATGGATTATCGCAATGGCCACATCTTCATGTTGCGGGTTTCGCCGAGGAACAATGGCTCTTGAGACCGCAGTTCTTCCCTCGGCGTGAATCACTTCAAATCCATGCGGGACAAACGGCTCCGGATCAAAAGGAATGTTCGCCATCTGACAATCTTGTGGAGAAGTGGTGAAGAGGGAAGCGGTGGAGACAGGGATGAGCGACGAGCTCGAGGTTTGAACAGTAGAGCCAGTAATTGGATCAAGTTTATTGCAATACGGTTATTCATTTAAATCAAAGAATAATTGTTATTCTGTTTACCTTCTGTGGTCATACACCCAAGGTGAATGGTTTATTGAATCTCGATCGTAGTGATACACATATTCATAATATTGATGGCAAAAGATGCAAAGTTGATAATGATAGCGCAACATATTTGTGGCACTGCCGTTTAGGTCACATTGGTGTAAAGCGCATGAAGAAACTCTATGCTGGTGGGCTTTTGGAATCACTTCATTATGAATCACTTGTTGGAAATAATACATACTGATGTATGCGGTCCGATGAGTGTTGATGCTCGTGGCGGGTATCGTTATTTTCTTGCCTTCACAGATGATTTGAGCAGATATAGGTATATCTACTTGATGAAACATAAGTCTGAAACATTTGAAAAGTTCAAAGAATTTCAGAGTGAAGTGGAAAATCATCGTAACAAGAAAATAAAGTTTCTACGATCTGATCGTGGAGGAGAATATTTGAGTTACGAGTTTGGTGTTCATTTGAAACAATGCGGAATAGTTTCGCAACTCACGCCACCTGGAACACCACAGCGTAATGGTGTGTCCGAAAGTCGTAGCCGTACTTTATTAGATATGGTGCGATCTATGATGTCTCTTACTGATTTACCACTATCGTTTTGGGGTTATGCATTAGAGGCAGCTGCATTCACGTTAAATAGGGCATCGTCTAAAATCCGTTGACACGACACCGTATGAACTGTGGTTTAGCAAGAAACCTAAGTTGTCGTTTCCTAAAGTTTGGGGTTGCGATGCTTATGTGAAAAAGTTTTTGCCTGATAAGCTCAAACCCAAATCCGAAAAGTGCGTCATCATAAGGATACCCAAATGAAACTCTTGGGTACACCTTCTATCACAGATCCGAAGGCAAGATCTTTGTTGCTAAGAGTGGATCCTTTCTAGAGAAGGAGTTTCTCTCGAAGGAAGTGAGTGGGAGGAAAGTAGAACTTGATGAGGTAATTGTACCTACTCCCGAATTGGAATGTAGTTCATCACAGAAATCAGTTCCAGTGATGCCTACACCAACTACTAAGGAAGCTAATGATAATGATCATGAAACTTCGGATCAAGTTACTACCAAACCTCATAGGTAAACCAGAGCACGTTTCGCACCAAAGTGGTACGGTAGTCCTGTTCTAGAAGTCATGTTACTAGACCATGACAAACCTACGAACTATGAGGAAGCGATGATGAGCCTAGATTCCGCAAAATCGCTTGAGGCCATGAAATCTGAGATGGGATCCATGTATGAGAACAAAGTGTGGACTTTGGTTGAGTTGCCCGATGATCGGCAAGCCATAGAAAATAAATGGATCTTCAAGAGGAAGACGGACGCTGATAGTAGTGTTACTATCTACAAAGCTAGACTTGTCGAAAAAGGTTTTTTACAAAGTTCAAGGTGTTGACTACGATGAGATTTTCTCACTCGTAGCGATACTTAAGTCTGTCCGAGTCATGTTAGCAAATTGCCACATTTTATGAAATCTGGCAAATGGATGTCAAAAACTACATTCCTTATCGTATTTCTTAAAGAAGAGTTGTATATGATGCAACCAGAAGGTTTTGTTGATCCTAAAGGTGCTAACAAAATGTGCAAACTCCAGCGATCCATCTATGGACTGGAGCAAGCATCTCGGAGTTGGAATATACGCTTTGATAAGTTGATCAAAGCATATAGTTTTATACGGACTTGCGGTGAAGCCTGTATTTACAAGAAAGTGAGTGGGAGCACTACAACATTCCTGATAAGTATATGTGAATGACATATTGTTGATCGGAAATAATTTAGAATTTTTCTGGAAAGCATAAAGGAGTTTCTGGAAGGAGTTTTTCAAAGAATGACCTCGGTGAAGCTGCTTACATATTGAGCATGAAGATCTATAGAGATAGATAAAGAAGCTTGATAAGTTTTTCCAATGAGTACATACCTTGACAATATTTTGAAGTAGTTCAAAATGGAACAGTCAAAGAAGGAGTTCTTGCCTGTGTTGCAAGGTCTAAAATTGAGTAAGACTCAAAGCCCGACCACGGTAGAAGATAGAAAGAGAATGAAAGTCATTCCCTATGCCTCAGCCATAGGTTCTATAAAGTATGCCATGCTGTGTACCAGATCTATTGTATACCCTACACTAAGTTTGGCAAGGGAGTACAATAGTGATCGAGGAGTAGATCACTGGACAGCGGTCAAAATATTCCTTAGTGGAATAAGGATATATTTCTCGATTATGGAGGTGACAAAAGGTTCGTCGTAAAGGGTTACGTCGATGCAAGTTTTGACACTGATCCAGATGACTCTAAGTCGCATTCTGGATACATATTGAAAGTGGGAGCAATTAGCTAGAGTAGCTCCATGCAGAGCATTGTTGACATAGAAAGTTGTAAAATACATACGGATCTGAATATGGCAGACCCGTTGATTAAACTTCAATCACAAGCAAAACATGATCACACCTTATTACTCTTTGGGTGTTAATCACATGGTGATGTGAACTAAGATTACTGACTCTAGTAAACCCTTTGAGTGTTGGTCACATGGTGATGTGAACTATGGGTGTTAATCACATAGTGATGTGAACTATTGGTGTTAAATCACATGGTGATGTGAACTAGATTATTGACTCTAGTGCATGTGGGAGACTGAAGGAAATATGTCCTAGAGGCAATCATAAAGTTATTATTTATTTCCTTATTTCATGATAAATGTTTATTATTCATGCTAGAATTGTATTAACCGGAAACTTAGTACATGTGTGAATACATAGACAAAACAAAGATTCCCTAGTATGCCTCTACTTGACTAGCTCGTTTATCAAAGATGGTTATGTTTCCTAACCATAGACATGTGTTGTCATTTGGTGAACGGGATCACATCAGTAGGAGAATGATGTGATGGACAAGACCCATTCGTTAGCTTAGCATTATGATCGTTACAGTTTCATTGCTACTACTTTCTTCATGACTTATACATGTTCCTCAGACTATGAGATTATGCAACTCCCGAATACCGGAGGAACACCTTGTGTGCTATCAAACGTCACAACGTAACTGGGTGATTATAAAGATGCTCTACAGGTGTCTCTGATTTTTTTTTGAGTTGGCATAGATCGAGATTAGGATTTGTCACTCCGTGTATCGGAGAGGTATCTCTGGGCCCTCTCGGTAATGCACATCACTAATGAGTTAGTTGCGGGATGATGCATTATGGAACAAGTAAAGAGACTTGCCGGTAACAAGATTGAAGTAGATGTTGAGATACCGACGATCGAATCTCGGGCAAGTAACATACCGATGACAAAGGGAACAGCGTATGTTGTTATGAGATTTGACCGATAATGACCTTCGTAGAATATGTGGGAGCCAATTTGAACATCCAGGTTCCGATATTGGTTATGGACCGGAGACGTGTCTCGGTCATGTCTACATAGTTCTCGAACCCGTAGGGTCCGCACGCTTAATGTTCGGTGACGATCGGTATTATGAGTTTATGTGTTTTGATGTACCAAAGATAGTTCAGAGTCCCAGATGTGATCACGGACATGACGAGGAGTCTCGAAATGGTCGAGACATAAAGATTGTTATATTGGACGGCTATATTCGGACACCGGAAGTGTTCTGGGTGATTTCGGAGAAAACCGGAGTGCCGGAGGGTTACCGGAACCCCCCGGGAGAACTAATGGGCCACATGGGCCTTAGTGGAGAGGTAGAGAGAGGGCCGGCCAGGGCAGGCTGCGCGCCCCCTCCCCCTCTGGTCCGAATTGGACTAGGGAAGGGGGGGCAGCGCCCCCCTTTCCTTCTCCCTCTCCTCCTTCCTTTCCCCCTACTAGTAGGAGTAGGAAAGGGGAGTGTCGGTGTCAAAACCGGCAGATCTCAGGTAGGGGGACCCGAACTGTGCGCAGGTCGATGGTAACAACAGACGGGGGACACGATGTTTACCCAGGTTCGGGCCCTCTCTATGGAGGTAATACCCTACTTCCTGCTTGATTGATCTTGATGAATATGAGTATTACAAGAGTTGATCTACCACGAGATCGTAATGGCTAAACCCTAGAGGCATAGCTTGTATGACTATGATAATGAGTATTCGCCTATCCGGACCATGCTCTCTGGTTTATATAGACACCGGAGAGATCTAGGGTTACATGGATTCGGTTACATAAAAAGGAACCTACATGGTTGATCGCCCTAGCTTGCCTTCCACGCCAAGGAGAGTCCTGTCCGGACACGGGTGCAGTCTTCGGTCTTCGTATCTTCACAGCCCATCAGTCCGGCCCTTGGCTAATAGGTCGGACGCCCGAGGACCCCTTAGTCCAGGACTCCCTCAGTAGCCCCTGAACCTGGCTTCAATGACGAGGAGTCCGACGCGCAGATTCGTCTTCGGCATTGCAAGGTGGGTTCTCCTTTTCCAAACTCCAAAATAGTCTTTGGACATAATGAGTATATCTGGACCTGTGTACACAACAATAGAGAATATAATATTTCACTAATCCAATCCACTGACAATCTTTTGGTAACATGACGTCATGTCTGCCCGGACATTATTTTTGAACCGTTGGCTAGCCCGCCGTCCGACGTCTCGAGACACGGTTTTATTGGCACGTCTTGTCGAAGCAGAGATCGTGTCCCCTTATCACGGGATTTTCATCAATACGGGCGTGGGTAACCCGACCGTCCCCCGGGTACAACTCCTTGGGGATAGGTAAGTTTTGAGGCCCAGGAGGGGACGCTTGATATTCGTGGTCTTTATATAGGGATACAAACCCGTCTCTTTCTTTCACGCTTGCTTCTTCCTTAATCCTTGCCACCTCGAGTTCCAACATTGGGTTTCAATCACCACCAGCTCCAATCAGGTCCAGATCCAACCGTCAAGGCCGGTGGGTGGCTTCTTCTGTCACAGAGGAGGATATTGCGAAGCTTCACGCGGCGAGGTATCTGACCTCAGAAATCCTCCATCGGCTTCCTCCTGAGGGGCAGGTTATTCCTACCCCTAGATCTAGCGAGAGGGTAGTATTCGTGTCCCACTTCCTCTGCGGGTTAGGGTTCGCGCTTAACCCTTTCGTACGGGGGCTCATGTTCTATTATGGGTTGGATTTTCACGACCTGGCCCCGGACTCCATTCTTCTCATCTCGACATTTATCGTCACGTGTGAGGCCTTCCTCCGGACTCCTCCGCACTTTGGTTTATGGCTCAGTGATGTGAGGCCGCAGGTGACAGAGGGGGAACAGGCAGAGTGCGGCAGCACCACAATAGGCAAGCTTGCTAGCGCTGTTTGGCTGAAAGGATATTTCGCAGAATCTTCCGAACTATGGCAGCAGGGGTGGTTCTATATCAGCGAGCCGCGTGGCTCCAGGTGGGCGGTTGCACCTGGGTTCCAACCCGGCCCTCCATTTCGGCTTGCTTCATAGATCAATAAGGGATTGGACTGGGAATCAGTGGATGAAGTGCGAGCTCTGCAGAGTCGCATCCGAAGCCTTGCCGAGAAGGGCGTCGATCTTGTCGACGTTGTTCGAGTAATGCTAGTCCGCTGGACCCTGCCATGCCAGCGGCGGCCTCTTCGTATGTGGGAGTTTAATATAGAAGGACGGCAGACTCTTCAACACTTCTTTGGCAGTACGCACGAAGGAATGTGGGAATTATATTTCGGGAAACGAGAGCAATGGCCGAACACCACCGAAGATATTGGTCTTGACTGTAATCATCCGGACACCTCGGTAAGTATTCAATTTCCGAACACCTTTTATTCAAGCATCCTTTGACAAGATACTGAACAAACCGTCCCCTATACAGGACTGGATAAAGAAAGCGGTACTAATCTGGTGTCCGGCCCCCTTTCCCGAAGACTCAGCAAATGCCCTGCTGACGAGGATGCTGGCTCCGACACCGTACCAGGTGTCTGCGGAGGAGGGAGAGAACAAGCAGACTAGAGGTGACCTGTGCCCCAGAAATAGATCGGATGCCGTGTTCGGAGAAAACGAAACTCCTTGGCCCGAGGGAAAGGGTGCGGAAGAAGTGAACATCTCATTTTCTCATGGGAAGAAGAGGGCCGCCTCCGAAGATCAGGAGGGGAAGTCTCCTAAGAGAGGTGAAATGCCATCGTCGGGCAACTTGGGCCGGGCAAGTGATGGCGCCGTATAACTCTATGATGAGGACGAGCCTCCGGTCAAACCGTAAGTGAAGCGGGGTGCTTTAAGCACACCTTACTCTGTTCATGTTATCGAAGTAACATCTAATATATGTACATCCCCGCAGTTCGACGTCCAGTGTTCCTTAGCCATCCTCTTCCTCGGGAGATCTTCTTCCGGAGATGATGGAGAGTGGTACGCCTTCTCCAGCCTCCTCGCCCAACAGGGCGGACGACTTTGAGGTATCGTCCCGGAGGGCTCCTCCCGATCGAACAGTAGCACGGGTAACGGAGAAGGCGTTACCCGAAGGTGGTGCCTCTGACGCTCAGGGTTCAGGGGTCAAAAATGACGGCCCTGAACTGTCCGGTTTACAGCCAGAGACGATTCTGAAGGCAAGTAAGCGGATTCCTTCAAAGGAAGACCGTACCCCTGCGGCGGCTTCTGAAGACCCGGGAGTGCCGGAAATGCTGTCGGACATGCTACGACAAGCGTCCATCTCGGAGGAACACCGTGCCTTGATGGTTATGGTGGTCGAGAAGGTTCTATCTGCGAAGAGCGGATTGAACGAGGCTTTCACGAGCCTACTAAGAGGTTTCGAGTTTTGTGATGTAAATTTTCCAACTGTAATTTACTTGCAGAATGCACCTTTGTATAGATAGTAGCCCCTGAGACTCGGATTGCATTCCCAAGGAAGCGATCAGAGGATCAAAAAGATATTCTCAGGCACTGATCCTGATTTAATGTGAATACAGGCTGCCTCCCCCCTGGCGGCTACCCGAACTATGGAGGTTGCCGAACTGCAGCGAAAGCTGGATATTGCAGGGGATGACATTGCGTTGATCAACCGGCGTCTTGACGACTCGCAAGGTATATACTTCGAGCATTCCTTATGCCGACGCGCTTATAATGTAAGCCTGACGCTGAAAAAATTGTGTATGGAATATGCATGAATGCAGATGGTGCTGTCGCCGTTGAAGTTCTTTGGGTGGAGCTAGCCCGGGCCAAGGACCAGGCCCGATCTAGTAATGCGGCTGCCGAAAAGGCATTGGCTAAGCTAGGAGCGAACAAACAGCTCGGTGCCAGGATGAGGAGAAGGTATCCGCACTAGCGCTCGAATTAAAAAATGCTGCCAGCCGCTGTGAATGTCTTGAGAGGGAAAATGAAGCCAAGACAGCTGAACTTGATAAGGCCTTACGAGAGGCGAGTGAAGCGCGGTCTGAATCCAGGGCATCTCGTGAGGAGATTCGGCAGGCTGAGGAGATAGCAGCCATTAAGCCCTTTTTGCTTCAGACTAAGTTCGGTGATCCGGACTATGCTCAGCTGAACCAAATGTGGAGTTCTCCGGACGAGTTTTTAGACTTGCCGAAGAGTTCTTCATATGCGGTGTAGTTTTACCAAGCGCGAGAAGGGTATGCAATGGAGAAGCTTTTCTTGTCACAATTTGGCGCATCAAAGCGCCCTCTGTTGCTGAATGAACAGATGTGTCAATGGGACGAGCTTCATAGGATATCCGGCAACGCCATGAAGAACGTCATAGTTCGGTTGTGGCCAACTAAGCCTATTCCGAAGAGCTACTTCAGCTTGGTGCAGTGTCTTGTTGATGCAGTGCCACGTATCAACGCTGTGAAGCGATCGGCGTGCATTGAAGGTGCATGGATGGCCTTGGCCAGAGTCAAGACATTCTGGGGGAAGATGAAGGCCATCGATGTTGCGGCGAAGAGTCCACCCAAGGGCAAGGACCGTAATGACTCCGAGTATTATTTTAAGGATGTCCTGGAAGCTGCCCGCTTGGTAGAGGGTCAATGCTCGAAAAACATAATATTCGAGTGAGGTGTATGAGAATTGTAAAAGACAATTATATAACTAATATATGTTGATGCTTTGCGTAATAGCTTGTGCTCCTCCTGTGCGGCCGTTTTTAATAGAACTGAAAGTTTTCCAGTCGTCGGCTTCAGCCCCCTCGTAGGAAGTACGGGGGTGTTCGGAAAAGCATTTAATCACTCTTGATCCAATGTCTTGGTCCGTAAAGGAGGTGGTAATGCGGCGAACCAGGCAATCAGACTATAGGGCGTTAACACTTTCACTTAGCCATAGGAGTTTTATAGGTGGGGCAACGATATAGCCCCTGGTATGTGTGCGGCTTATTCCGATATGGCGCGTTACATATATGACCTGAAAAGGAGGTCCTTCATTTTATACGGAGGAATCACGAAAGATTCCAATAAGTCATCGACTGGTTGACCAGCTCGCGAAACATCATGACAGTCGGTTTTCGGCTTTCTCTACTGAGGTGCTTGACTAGATGAACCAGAAGCACAATCGCAGTAGTTCTCCCTTTACTACCCTAGCTGATAGAGCAGAACATAGGGTAGCAAACACAGGAGCCGGGCAACCCAATCATTGAGCCAAGACATGATTCGGAGCTGATGCATATAAGGCCAAATTCGCGACGCCGAAGTACGCTATAGAGCTGTTCGGACTTTGCTGGCGACTCATCTGTTCCCATACCGAGCCCCTGGCTATGGCGAGGTGCATCTGTAAAATAGCCGTTAGGGCCGTACTCGTTGTTGAAAGAATATGAAAGATTAGTTCAGATGATGTTTACTGGGGGCGGAGCGATATGCCAATGATAAATTTATATTTATAAAAGCCATAACCCCGGCTATTTGACGTGCTCGGGGTCGGGAATGGAGGAAAATGGCATATTACAGTCTCGAAATGAAGAGTACGGTCTACAAAAAGTTATTTTAGACCTCCTGTCGCACGTCTGTGCCGCCTGTCCTCGGGGAGGGGGAATCCTTTACGAAAGTAGCCCCTAGGTGAGTGTACGGATCCGAACTCCGATAGAGTCAGTTTTAGATGTTGTCCTTTTCGTCACCTGTTTTTAAGAGATAATGAAGAAAGAAATAAAAAGAAAACAGATAAAAACATTACGGGAATGCTTGCAGGGTTGTCCGTATTGTGCTTCCGCCGATGCCCATGGTATCTTGAGTGCGTAGTGATGTATGCGCGGTATAAACTTTGCCGGTATATGAGGTGGGCGGCGGAAGCCGAACTGCTATTTCCGTTCCGGGAGTGATCGATGTTTGGGGGGAAGTTGCCTCTGACCCGTGGTGTTTGTTTGATGAGCCGCTTCATCGTCCTTGTCGCCTGGCGGCCTCCTACCCTTGTGTTCGGCGTTGAGCTTGCCGGCCTGCTTGAAGACCCAACAGCTTCTGTTGGTATGATTAGATGCCTTATCAGGGTAGCCGTGGATGATCCGTCTAGGTTTGCCTTAAATGGCTTCTTCCGTTGATCGGGTTTGGGATCGCTAAATCCGGCGTCGACCGCTGTGTCGTGTGATCCTTCATTGTTATTGCGATTGTTGTGTTTGCTTTGTCGTGGTTTGCCGTTGCCGTCTCGGATTTCGGAAGTGCCCGGGTCGCTGGTGTTGTTGCTTCTAGGAGCGAGCCAGCTGTCTTCTCCCGCACAAAAGTGAGTCATAAAGGCGGTAAGGGTTGTCATGGATTTGGATGCTTCCTGACCGAGGTGGCGTCCTAGCCATTCATCCTAGACGCTGTGTTTGAAAGCCGCAAGAGCTTCCGCGTCCGAACAGTCGACAATTTGGTTCTTTTTAACTAAGAACCAAGTCCAAAGTGCCCTGGCTGACTCCCCGAGCTGCTGGACAATGTGACTTAAGTCATCGGCATCCGGTGCCCGGACATATGTTCCTTGGAAGTTGTCTCGAAAGGCGTCTTCCAAATCTTCCCAGCTGCCAATAGAATTTTCTGCCAGACTGTTTAGACAGTGCTGCGCTGGCCCTTTGAGCTTTAGGGGTAGGTATTTAATGGCATGAAGGTCATCTCCGCGAGCCTTGTGAATATGGAGGAGGAAATCCTCAATCCATACTACGGGATCTGTTGTTCCATCGTATGATTCGATGTTCATGGGTTTGAACCCGTCTGGAAATTCGTGCTCCATTACGTTGTTAGTGAAACAGAGAGGGTGTGCGGCTCCTCTGTGTTGGGCCACGTTGTGATATATGTCCGGAGGATTCCATTTGCGGTTTTTGGCCCGGGCGTGGCTGGGTCTGCTACGTCCGAATAGGTAGTCGTCGTCGTCTGTCGAGGCGTGTCCCGACGATCCGTAGATCAATCTTGCGTGTCCTGCTCTGCCATCCCAGTCTTGAGTATGCCCCCGTGTTGTCTTGTTCTTGCTTGTACGGTGAGGTGGGGTGGTACGGTGTTCGGCTTGAGTTGCTGCCTTATCCAGGGCGGGTTGTGGTCGAGCTGCCGCGTTGTGCGATGATGGTACGGGCTCCAGTGCCTTGCCATCGCACTGAGGTAGCCACCTACACTTCGGGTATCTTTTGGTTGGGCCAATAAGGCCCTATTCTTCGGTGGCCAGGACCTCGGTCCATCTATCATTGAGCAATTCTTGGCTCACTTGAAGCTGCAGCTGCTTCTTTCTTAGGCTCCTTGAAGTGGCTATTAGCCGGCGTTTGAAGCGCTCCTGCTTGAGAGGGTACTCAGGCACGATAAAATCTTCGTTGCCAAGGTTCTCCTCTTCCTCGGAGAGAGGAAGATAATTACTATCCTCCGAGTCTCCATACATGGCTTGTTCCTTAGGGCTAACTTGCCCGCTTTCCTTTTCCTCCTGTTCGGATTCTACCTTAACAGGGTCTTCATTGTTTTCGGCCTCGGCCGGAGTGGTATCTTCTCCGGTGCCGGTATTGTTTTCTCCTGAGCGGACGTGACTTAGAGCGGCACCTATGGCGCCGGCTTTTGGACTGTGCCCCAGGAGGTTTATCCTCAGCTGGATCCTCTTTGTCATCGTTATGAGCTTCTTTGGGTGTATCTGTCATACAAATGTTGTACCCGGAGGTGGTCGTCCAGCGTTTAGTGGATGGCGGGTTTTAACCTTGTTCGGCATCGTCGTCCATACCGTCGATGTCTTCGGAGTCGTAATCAAGCATGTCGGTTGGGTCCTCGATGGTGGCTATCAAGTGGGTGGCGGGTGGGAAGCAAAATTCTCTACCATCAGCCGCTAGTTTGAACCTGACATAGTTCGGCGGCAAGTCACCCGCCATGGATAGGTTTTTTAATGAGTTTAGGACATCGCCTATGGGCGAGTGCTGGAAGATGTCTACG
Organism: Triticum aestivum; assembly: GCF_018294505.1. Classification (NCBI taxonomy): domain Eukaryota; kingdom Viridiplantae; phylum Streptophyta; class Magnoliopsida; order Poales; family Poaceae; genus Triticum; species Triticum aestivum. Next base: position 59,061,463 of record NC_057814.1, on the reverse strand, counting down.
GCGCTGAATTTGAAGATCGATAACCGATCAAGTTCGGTATATGCGGACTCGCAGGGTTCGGAACTTATCGCCGGAGACGAGTCCGGAGTTCCGGTGATGCAGATATCACATGAAGTTGAATCTGTGTGCAGCTCCAACGCTGCAGGATCGGCGGCCTTCCGTGGCGGGGTTGAGCTTCCCGTCCTCGGACGGCGCTATCTGCTCTAAATCTAAGGCCAGAGCTGTCACAGGAGCTATCTCCTGGATGTGGTCTGACGACAGGTTTGAGCCATGTTCGTCGAAGCGAAGTGGAGCGGTTGCCGCGGTCTCGAATCCGTCGAAGATCAAGTCTCCACGGACGTCCGCGACGTAGTTCAAACTCCCGAATCTGACCTGATGGCCAGGGACATAGCTATCGATCTGCTCCAGATGGCCAAGCGAGTTCGTCCGTAGTATAAAGCCGCCGAACACAAAAATCTGCCCGGGGAGGGAAGTTCCCTCTTGGACAGCGTCGCTATGGACGATTGAAGGAGCCATTAACCTCTTAAGGACGACACAGTGGAACTCTCAATGAAAGCACCAATATCGGTGTCAAAACCGACGGATCTCGGGTAGGGTGTCCCAAACTGTGCGTCTAAGTTCGATGGTAACAGGAGACGGGGGACACGACGTTTACCCAGGTTCGGGCCCTCTCTATGGAGGCAATACCCTACTTCCTGCTTGGTTGATCTTGATGAATATGAGTATTACAAGAGTTGATCTACCATGAGATCGTAATGGCTAAACCCTAGAGGCCTAGCTTGTATGACTATGATAATGAGTATCCGCCTATCTGGACCATGCTCTCCGGTTTATATAGACACCGGAGAGATCTAGGGTTACATGGAATCGGTCACATAAAAAGGAATCTACATGGTTGATCGCCGTAGCTTGCCTTCCACACCAAGGAGAGTCTTGTCCGGACACGGGTGCAGTCTTCGGTCTTCGTATCTTCACAACCCATCAGTCCGGCCCATGGCTAACAGGCCGGACGCCCGAGGACCCCTTAGCCCAGGACTCCCTCAGGGAGTCCTACTCCTACTAGGAGGAGGACTCCTCGTCTCCTGGCTCACCCCATGGGCCAGCCGGCCTCCCCCTTGCTCCGTTATATACGGGGGTAGGGGGGGTGCCCTAGAACACACAAGTTTATTGTTTCCAGCCGTGTGCGGTGCCCCCCTCCACCATAATCCACCTAGGTCATACTGGCGTAGTGCTTAGGCGAAGCCCTGTGCCGGTAGCTTCACCATCACCGTCATCACACCGTCGTGCTAACGAAACTCTCCCTCGACACTCTGCTGGATCATGAGTTCATGGGACGTCACCGAGCTGAACGTGTGCAGATCACGAAGGTGCCATACTTTCGGTACTAGGATCGGTCGATCATGAAGACGTACGACTACATCAACTGCGTTGTCATAACACTTGTGCTTAAGGTCTACGAGGGTACATGGACCACACTCTCCCCTCTCGTTGCTATGCATCACCATGATCTTGCGTGTGCGTTGGAAATTTTTGAAATTACTACGTTTCCCAACAGTGGTATCAGAGCCGAGTCTATGCGTAGATATTATATGCACGAGTAGAACACAAGTGAGTTGTGGGAGATAATAGTCATACTGCTTACCAGCATGCCATACTTTGATTCGGCGGTATTGTTGGATGAAGCGGGCCGGACCGACATTACGCATACGCTTACGCGAGACTGGTTCTACCGACGTGTTTCGCACACAGGTGGCTGGCGGGTGTCAATTTCTTCAACTTTAGTTGAATCGAGTGTGTCTATGTCCGGTCCTTGTTGAAGGTTAAAATAGCACATACTTGACGAAAAATCGTTGTGGTTTTGATGCGTAGGTAAGAACGGTTCTTGCTCAGCCCGTAGGAGCCACGTAATACTTGCAACAACAAAGTATAAGACGTCTAACTTGTTTTTGCAGGGCATGTTGTGATGTGATTTGGTCAAGACATGATGCTAAATTTTATTGTATGAGATGATCATGTTTTGTAACAGAGTTAGCGGCAACTGGCAGGAGCCATATGGTTGTCGCTTTATTGTATGAAATGCAATCGCCATGTAATTGCTTTACTTTATCACTAAGTGGTAGCGATAGTCGTAGAAGCAATAGTTGGCGAGATGACAACGATGCTACGATGGATATCAATGTGTCGCGCCGGTGACGATGGTGATCATGACGGTGCTTTGGAGATGGAGATCAAAGGCACAAGATGATGATGGCCATATCATATCACTTATATTGATTGCATGTGATGTTTATCCTTTATGCATCTTATTTTGCTTAGTTCGACGGTAGCATTATAAGATGATCTCTCACTAAATTTCAAGGTACAGGTGTTCTCCCTGAGTATGCACCATTGCGAAAGTTCATCGTGCCGAGACACCACGTGATGATCGGGTGTGATAAGCTCTACGTTCACATACAATGGGTGCAAGCCAGTTTTGCACACGCGGAATACTCGAGTTAAACTTGACGAGCCTAGCATATGCAGATATGGCATCGGAACACTGGAGACCGAAAGGTCGAGCGTGATTCATATAGTAGATATGATCAACATAGTGATGTTCACCATTGAAAACTACTCCATCTCACGTGATGATCGGACAAGGTTTAGTTGATTTGGATCACAAGATCACTTAGATGATTAGAGTTCTTAAGTAATATGATTAATTGAACTTTAATTTATTCTGAACTTAGTCCTGGTAGTATTAGCATATCTATGTTGTAGATCAATAGCTCGCGATGTAGCTCCCCATTTATTTTTTATATGTTCCTAGAGAAATATAAGTTGAAAGATTATAGTAGCAATCATGCAGACTTGGTCCGTGATCTGAGGATTTTCCTCATTGTTGCACAGAAAAATTATGTCCTTGATGCACCGCTAGGTGACAGAACTATTGCAGGAGCACATGCAGATGTTATGAACGTTTTGACAAGCTCGGTATGATGACTACATGATAGTTTAGTGCACCATGCTTTACGTCTTAGAACCGGGACTTCAAAAATGTTTTGAACGCCACGGAGCATATAAGATGTTCCAAGAGTTGAAATTGGTATTTCATACTCATGCCCGTGTCAAGAGGTATGAGACCTCTGACAGTACTTTGCCTACAAGATGGAGGAGAATAGCTCAACCAGTGAGCATGTGCTCAGATTGTCTGAGTACTACAATCGCTTGAATCAAGTGGGAGTTAATCTTCCAGATAAAATGGTGATTGACAGAGTTCAATAGTCACTATCACCAAGTTACTAGAACTTCGTGATGAACTATAATATGCAAGGGATAACGAAAATGATTCCCGAGCTCTTCGTGATGCTGGAATCGACGAACGTAGAAATCAAGAAAAGCATCAAATGTTGATGGTTGACATGACAACTAGTTTCAAGTAAAAGGGAAAGGGAAAGAAAGGGAACTTCAAGAAGAATGGCAAGCAAGTTTCCACTCCCATGAAGAAGCCCAAAGCTAGACCCAAGCCTGAAACTGAGTGCTTCTACTGCAAAGGAAATGGTCACTGAAAGCGGAGCTGCCCCAAATACTTGGCGTATAAGAAGGATGGCAAAGTGAACAAAAGTATATATGATATACATGTTATTAATATGTACTTTACTAGTGTTCATAATAGCCCCTGGGTATTTGATACTGGTTCAGTTGCTATCACTACTAGGGAAAACCCTAGCAATAGCGCGGGAATAATGCCTATCAGTAGCGTCGGGTAGGGCTCTACTAGTAAGGCGCTACAGCTAAAGGTAAGTAGTACCGTCTGTTAACCCAGCTACTGCTATATCGACTTAGTAGTAGCGCTTTCACTGAAGAGCGCTACTAGTAATTACTAGTAGCGCTTCCCCCAGTCCGTGCTATTAATATTATTCCGTATTTCACTTTTATTTCATGTTGTATTCATACACCTTTATACAAGTTTTCATACAACAACAATTTAGAGATTGCTTTTACATCATAATGAGTTATTGCATCACAGGGTGAAAGTGGACTAGTTTCAAGTGGATGGACATACACTTGAAACTAATCCGCGGTTCTTTCACCCAATAATATAATAAAAATCATCGTTGTCATACCATTAACAACTTATCATCATAATACATCATTGTCATATAAAACCTCCTCATGATCATCGTTTTCATCAATGAGACATCACATAGCAAGTTGGTCACTAGTCATAATCACAACTACTCCTCATCACCAACTCTAACACATTGTACCACATAATAAACATATGGTACCTCATAGGACCTACTACATTCTCTTAGGACCTACTATATTCTCTAAGGTAAAATAGCAACAAAAAAAGATAGCCCCTGACTCTGCATTATGGAGAATGGAGATTATCCTGTCTCCAATTCTTGCCTTTCGCAATGTTGCTTCCAAGAAACTCCTTACGACTGTCCAAACATTTTTTCCATTCTTTGATTAGCATGTGTTCACCGGTTTTAGAAATCCGATATGCACAAGTGAGATCCGAAGGATGACCTGGCTGTATGTTCAGAACCTCAAGGTGACCATTCTGATACATCAGATGAGGCACACAATCCATCGGGATTTTCTGTTGAAAAACATAGTAACAACTTCGTAGTTAGCAATGATGTACTAGTTTTAGAAGTATGCAAAAGATGCAAAGATGTCGTAATAGTAGAAAATCTTACCAGGGTATCTCCATAGAAGTTACCGTGGTTCAACACGTGCACTAGTGGCACGTATTCACCATAATTTGGAGGTGTTCGATAATAGGTATTTTAATTCTCAAGATCAGTACAAAATGCGATCAGATGATTTTTCTCCATATAAGTTAATTCGGAGCCATCGGTGTAGTGGGTTTTGTCTACCATCTTCCGCACATTCTTTGAAGAATGAAAATAATCTGTCAACTATTTTGAAATAAACAATACAAATTAGTTAATAACTATGTTTGAGAAACTCAAATAGCGGGAGAATCAGAAGCATATTAACAAGGACCCAAATGTCCATATTGTTTTGCTCGACGTCAGGATCACCAAGATCCATGGTAACAAGCATACCCTCATAAAAACCACACATCTTGCAAAGTGCTTCCCAATTTTGGCAACCAAAATGGGTTACGCTCTGAGAATTATACATATTTACTTCAAAATCCATATCATGATGGGTCCTTAGGTGTATTTTCTTTGTTTCCATACTTTCATGGTCTTCAAACCCATCCTCTCCAAGACATAGCGTCTTGCATAGCACGGGATAAGCTAGTCGAATTGCAAAAGATGAAAAGTACACGTTGAAATAGTTGAAGTCGTGCTTAATTACGAAAAAAACACTTGTCATCATTGCGTACCGTTTCAACATCGAAGGTCTCCTCGAGCTTAATGCTGAAGCGCCGATCTCCGTCTAGGTCAAGGAACCTGTCGCACATTCCTCGGTCGTCGTGGCACCAGTCTTTCTCCCCAGGGAGACATTCGTCGTCCGAGTACGACATTTCCTACGCTCGTAATTGAAAGATTAAACTTGTACAATTAAATATATGTACTAAAAAACCTAAATTAGATCATTATTATTCATCACGGGTTGACTACCGGTCTGTCGAAATGTCGTTTAATTATTTTTCGAGAAAATCCAGGCCACTCGATATTTCCTACATATTCTAGCACAAGTCATGCCAAAATTCACGGAAAAATCTGGCATGACCTTTGCTAAAAAGGACATATCAAGCGCCTGAAATTTGTCGGAATGGAAATTAATCAACACTCCGGCAAAACATAGGCCACTCGGAGGTGTAACCTGAACATGACCGGCCACTTGGGCAACCACATATCCTATTTGAGCAACACAAGATATACATGTTTTTATCTACATCATATCTTATAGGACTCATATTGACATGCATATTTGGCTGGTCTCACCTCGAGGTCGGAGGGGGTCGGTGACGGGGACGACGGCGGGGAAGATGGAGGGGCTCCTTGATTTCTGCAAAAACAAAAACCCTATAAGTTATCACTAATACATCCCGAATAATTACTTAAACTAAAAAAATAACAACAAATATGACATGTTCAACTAGTTCTATTAATTCAACTAGTTCTTACTAAACATAAACTTACTATAAATAGAAAAATACTAGTTCTTTCTAAAGATAAACTAGTTCAACTAGTTATATTAATTTTCTTACTAAAAATACATTAGTTCTATTAATTCAACTAGTTCAACTAGTTATTAATTTACTTACTAAACTAGTTCAACTAAAACTAAACTAGTTCAACTAGTTTATTAATTTACTTACTAATTATTTTAAACACTTACTAAAAACAGTAAAAAAAACTACATTATACAGTAGTAAAAAACATCTACTATTAACCATACTGTCCTAGTTAACTAGTACCATCACTACTCCTAATTAACATCTACTACTACTAAAAATCATTATCTATGAACCCTAAATTAACATCTACTACTACTAAAAAACATCTACTAACTAAGCAGAGAGAGAGGGGGTGGGGGAGGGGTGGCGGGCTTACAGAGAAGGGAGAGACGGTGGCGGGGAGGTGCTCGGCGACGGAGAGGTAGGGGCGGCGAGGGCGGACTCGGGATCAGGAGGCGGCGGTCCTGGGCGGGCTTGAGCGGTGGCGGTGAGGTCGAGGGCGGCGACGGTGAGGTCGAGAGCGGCGGCGGGCGGCGGTGGTGAGGGCAGGCTCGGGCGGCGGCGACAGAGGAGTAGGGGGACAGGCGGGGGGAAGGAGGACTTAGCAAAATTTTGAGCCCGCGGGTGGTTAAGTCGAACTAGCAGTAGCACACTTTAGGAAACGCGCGTTTTAGGGAAAAACGCTACTGCTAAGTCTAAGCACACATCAAAAATATACATTGGTCATCGTTGATCTTTTTGTGTAGGATCTAAATAGTCAACATGAATCCTCACAGTACCTGTATAGGCACTGGTGAAGATTCATATTGCAGCCACAAATCCTACACATATAGTTCAATGAAGACTTGGTGCTCAACATAGTTTGAGAAGTAACATATTTAAGGTGGTAAACACCTTGTTCCCTTAGCAGTATGGGACTAAACTTAATTAGGTGCAATACTTAGCAGCAACGAGTTTTGAAGAAAAACGCTGCTAGTAAGTACTTTAGCAGTAGCGCGTCCTGGGAAGGGCGCTACTACTATATCTAGCCTGGAGACAACGCCGTGACAATTATAGTAGTAGCGCTTGTTTCACCTAGAGCGCTACTGCTACTGGGTTATTAGTAGCGCGGTTTCCTGAAGCTCGCTACTGCTAATTAGCAGTAGCGTTTGTTTTTAAACCGCGCTGCTGCTAAGATTCTATGTATAAGGTTTTCCATAGTAGTGTATGATTAGTAACTCGAAATAGGAGTTACAAAATGAACAAAGACTAGTTGAGGGCAAGGTGACGATGTGTGTTGCAAGAGATTCCAAGGTTGATAAGATCACCATCGCACACTCCCTTTACCTTCGGGATTAGTGTTGAACCTAAATAAATGTTATTTGGTGTTTGCGTTAAGCATAATATGATTGGATCATGTTTATTGCAATACAGTTATTCATTTAAATCAAAGAATAATTGTTATTCTGTTTACATGAATAAAACCTTCTGTGGTCATACACCCAAGGTGAATGGTTTATTGAATCTCGATCGTAGTGATAAACATATTCATAATATTGATGCAAAAAGATGCAAAGTTGATAATAATAGTGCAACATATTTGTGGCACTGCCGTTTAGGTCATATTGGTGTAAAGCGCGTGAAGAAACTCCATGCTGATGGGCTTTTGGAATCACTTCATTATGAATCTCTTGATGCTTGCGAACCATGCCTCATGGGCAAGATGACTAAGACTCCGTTCTCCGGAACAATGGAGCGAGCAATAGACTTGTTGAAAACAATACATACTGATGTATGCGGTCCGACGAGTGTTGATGCTCGCGGCGGGTATCGTTATTTTCTTACCTTCATAGATGATTTGAGCAGATATGGGTATATCTACTTGATGAAACATAAGTCTGAAACATTTGAAAAGTTCAAAGAATTTCAGAGTGAAGTCGAAAATCATCGTAATAAGAAAATAAAGTTTCTACGATCCGATTGTGGAGGAGAATATTTGAGTTACGAGATTGGACTTCATTTGAAACAATGCAGAGTAGTTTTGCAACTCACGCCACCTGGAACACCACAGCGTAATGGTGTGTCCGAACGTCGTAGCCGTACTTTATTAGATATGTCTCTTACCGATTTACTACTATCGTTTTGGGGTTATACATTAGAGACAGCTGCATTCACGTTAAATAGGGCATCGTCCAAAATCCGTTGAGATGACACCGTTTGAACTGTGGTTTAGCGTGAAACCTAAGTTGTCATTTCTTAAAGTTTGGGTTTGCGATGCTTATGTGAAAAAGTTTCAGCCTGATAAACTCAGACCCAAATCGGAAAAGTGTGTCTTCATAAGGATACCCAAAATAAACTGTTGGGTACACCTTCTATCACGGATCCGAAGGCAAGATCTTTGTTGCTAAGAGTGGATCCTTTCTAGAGAAGGAGTTTCTCTCGAAAGAAGTGAGTGGGAGGAAAGTAGAACTTGATGAGGTAATTGTACCAACTCCCGAATTGGAAAGTGGTTCATCATAGAAATTAGTTCCAGTGATGCCTACACCAACTAGTGACGAAGCTAATGATAATGATCGTGAAACTTCGGATCAAGTTACAACCAAACCTCGTAGGTAAACCAGAGCACGTTCCGCACCAAAGTGGTATGGTAGTCCTGTTCTAGAAGTCATGTTACTAGACCATGACAAACCTGCGAACTATGAGGAATCGATGATGAGCCCAGATTCCGCGAAATGGCTTGAGGCCATGAAATCTGAGAACAAAGTATGGACTTTGGTTGAGTTGCCCGATGATCGGCAAGTCATAGAAAATAAATGGATCTTCAAGAGGAAGACGGATGCTGATAGTAGTGTTACTATCTACAGAGCTAGACTTGTCGAAAAAGGTTTTTGATAAAGTTCAAGGTGTTGACTACGATGAGATTTTCTCACTCGTACCGATGCTTAAGTCTGTCTGAATCATGTTAGCAAATTGCCACATTTTATGAAATCTAGCAAATGGATGTCAAAAACTACATTCCTTAATGGATTTCTTAAAGAAAGTTGTATATGATGCAACCAGAAGGTTTTTTCGATCCTAAAGGTGCTAACAAAATGTGCAAACTCCAGCGATCCATCTATGGACTGGAGAAAGCATCTCGGAGTTGGAATATACGCTTTGATACGGACTTGCGGTGAAGCCTATATTTACAAGAAAGTGAGTGGGAGCACTACAACATTTCTGATAAGTATATGTGAATGACATATTGTTGATTGGAAATAATGTAGAATTTTTCTGGAAAGCATAAAGGAGTTTTTGAAAGGAGTTTTTCAAAGAAAGACCTCGGTGAAGCTACTTACATATTGAGCATCAAGATCTATAGAGTTAGATCAAGACGCTAGATAAGTTTTTTCAATGAGTACATACCTTCACAAGATTTTGAAGTAGTTCAAAATGGAACATTCAAAGAAGGAGTTCTTGCCTGTGTTGCAAGGTCTGAAATTGAGTAAGACTCAAAGCCCGACCACGACAGAAGATAGAAAGAGAATGAAAGTCATTCCTTATGCCTCGGCCATAGGTTCTATAAAGTATGCCATGCTGTGTAACAGATCTATTGTATACCATACACTAAGTTTGGCAAGGGAGTACAATAGTGATCTAGGAGTAGATCACTGGACAACGGTCAAAATTATCCTTAGTGGAATAAGGATAAGTTTCATGATTATGGAGGTGACAAAAGGTTCGTCATAAAGGGTTATGTCGATGCAAGTTTTGACACTGATCCAGATGACTCTAAGTCTCAATCTGGATACATATTGAAAGTGGGAGCAATTAGCTAGAGTAGCTCCGCGCAGAGCATTGTTGACATTGAAATTTGCAAAATACATACGGATCTGAATATGGCAGACCCGTTGACTAAACTTCTCTCACAAGCAAAACATGATTACAACTTAGTACACTTTGGGTGTTAATCACATGGCGATGTGAACTAAGATTACTGACTCTAGTAAACCATTTGAGTGTTGGTCACATGGTGATGTGAACTATGGGTGTTAATCACATAGTCATGTGAACTATTTGTGTTAAATCACATGGTGATGTGAACTAGATTATTGACTCTAGTGCAAGTGGGAGACTGAAGGAAATATGCCCTAGAAACAATAATAAAGTTATTATTTATTTCCTTATTTCATGATAAACTTTTATTATTCATGCTAGAATTGTATTAACCGGAAACTTAGTACATGTGTGAATACATAGACAAAACAAAGTTTCCCTAGTATGCCTCTACTTGACTAGCTCGTTTATTAAAGATGGTTATGTTTCCTAACCATAGACATGTGTGTTGTCATTTGATGAGCGGGATCACATCATTAGGTGGAGGATGTGATGGACAAGAACCATTCGTTAGCTTAGCATTATGATCGTTACAGTTTCATTGCTACTACTTTCTTCATGACTTATACATGTTCCTCAGACTATGAGATTATGCAGCTCCCGAATAGCGGAGCAACACCTTCTGTGTTATCAAACGTCACAACGTAACTGGGTGATTATAAAGATGCTCTAGAGGTGTCTCCGATGGTTTTTGTTGAGTTGGCATAGATCGAGATTAGGATTTGTCACTCCGTGTATCGGAGAGGTATGTCTGGGCCCTCTCGGTAATGCACATCACTATAAACCTTGCAAGCAATATGAATAATGAGTTAGTTGCGGGATGATGCAATATGGAATGAGTAAAGAGACTTGCTGGTAACGAGATTGAACTAGGTATTGAGATACCGACGATCGAATCTCGGGCAAGTAACATACCGATGACAAAGGGAACAACGTATGTTGTTATGCGGTTTGATCGATAAAGATCTTCGTAGAATATGTGGGAGCCAATATGAACATCCAGGTTCCTCTATTGGTTATTGACCGGAGACATGTCTCGGTCATGTCTACATAGTTCTCGAACCCGTAGGGTCCGCATGCTTAACGTTCCGTGACGATCGATATTATGAGTTTATGTGTTTATTAGCTATACAATTTCACCCGTGGGTGGGGCTGTTCCGAAGATAATTCAGAGTCCCGGATGTGATCACGGACATGACGAGGAGTCTTGAAATGGTCGAGACATAAAGATTGATATATTGGACGGCTATATTCGGACACCGGAAGTGTTCCGGGTCATTTTGGAGAAAATCGGAGTGCCGGAGTGTTACCGGAACCCCCCCCCCGGAGAACTAATGGGCCACATGGGCCTTAGTGGAGAGAGAGAGGGCCGGCCAGGGCAGGCCGCGCGCCCCCTCCCCCTCTGGTCCGAATTGGACTATGGAAGGGGGGCCCTTTCCTTCTCCCTCTCCTCCTTCCTTTTCCCCTCCTAGTAGGAGTAGGAAAGGGGAGTCCTACTCCTACTTGGAGAAGGACTCCTCCTCTCCTAGCGAGCCCCAAGGGCCGGCTGGCCTCCCCCCTTGCCCCTTTATATACAGGGGCAGGGGGCACCCTAGAACACACAAGTTGACTGTTTCCATCCGTGTGCGGTGCCCCTCTCCACCATAATCCACCTTGGTCATATCGTCGTAGTTCTTAGGCAAAGCCCTGCGCCGGTAGCTTCATCATCACCGTCATCACGCCATCGTGCTGACGAAACTCTCCCTTGACACTCTGCAAGATCATGAGTTTGTGGGACGTCACCGAGCTGAACGTGTGCCGATCGCGGAGGTGCCGTACTTTCGGTACTAGGATCGGTCGATCGTGAAGATATAAGACTACACAACCGCGTTGTCATAACGCTTCCGCTTATGGTCTACGAGGGTACATGGACAACTCTCACTCTCGTTTCTATGCATCACCATGATCTTGCGTGTGCGTAGATTTTTTTTGAAATTACGACGTTTCCCAACAGTTTTATCACTAGTTTAGTTTATAAAAGAAAACTACAAAAAAAATTGAATTGAGGGTGCCTCATATGCTTCATCTTTTTAATATCTTTCGTGAAAATAATGGAAAGGAAAATTGGGCTCAAGTGCTAGAAGAAGAATGCATTAGAATGTTTGGCACTAAATCTTTATTTGATGAGCATGATTGCAATGTTGTTAGGATGAATTCCTTGAATATCCATGATGCTAATGATATGCAAAGCCACAAGCTTGGGGATGCTATGTTTGATGAAGATGATATTTTTAGTCCCCCAAGTTTTGATGAGAATATTTATTTTGATGATAGCATGCCTCCTATTTATGATGAGTATATTTCTGAAAGTGGGTTTGGAAAAGTGTCAACTTTAGGAAGTAATGATTCCACTATTTTGGAGGGTGTTGAATCTTATAGTGATAATTATGAAAGTGGATTTGAAGAGGTCATGACTTTATTTAGTGATGAATCCACTATTTCGGAAGAGGTTCCAATTGATTATGAGAACAAAGTTGCTACCTATGATGATGATTGTGATGACATGTATGCTATAAAGAACAATGATAACCATGAAACTTGTCATCATGATTTTAATTTTCAATTGGATTATGCCTCACATGGTAGTTATTTTGTTGATTTTGCTCCCACTACTATTCATGAGAAGAAATTTGCTTATGTGGCGAGTAATAAAAATTCTATGCTTGTAGATCATGAAAAGATTGCTTTATGTGATCGTTATATTGTTGAATTCATTCATGATGCTACTGAAAATTATTATGAGGGAGGAATATATGCTTGTTGGAATTGCAATAATATCAAGTTTCCTCTCTATGTTCTTAAAATCTTGAAGTTATGCTTGTTTTGCTTTCCTATGCTAGTTGATTCTTGTTCCCATAAATTGTTTGCTCACAAAATCCCTATGCATAGGAAGTGGGTTAGAATTAAATGTTCTAGTCATATCCCTCAAGATTCTCTCTTTATGTTTCAATTCTTACCTTTTATGTGAGCATCATTGAAATCTTATGCCTAGCTAGGGGCATAAAAGTATAGCACTTGTTGGGAGGCAACCCAATGAATAAAATTTATTTTTTCTTTTTATTTTCTGTTCTTGTGTGTTTACACAGTTATGCTACTGTTATGCTTGTGTTTCTTATGTTTTAATTAGTGTTTGTGCCAAGTAGAACCAATAGGATCTTCTTGGGTGATAGCTGTTTGATCTCGCTGAAAAAGACAGAAACTTTGTGCTCACGAAAATAATTGTTAAAAATCACCAGCACGTGATAAAATGCCAATTCTTTTTCCAGAAGATCAATATACAAATTATCCAGGTGTTCCTAGTTTTTCAGAATTTTTGGAGTTCCGAAAGTATTCGAACAAATCAGATTGCTACAGACTGTTCTGTTTTTGACAGATTCTGTTTTCTATGTGTTGTTTGCTTATTTTGATGAATCTATGAGTAGTATAGGAGGGTATGAACCATAGAGAAGTTTGAATACAGTATATATTACACCAATATAAATATAGAATGATTTAACAACAGTATCAAAAGTGGTGATTTATTTTCTTATACTACGGAGCTCACGAGTTTTCTGTTAAGTTTTGTGTTGTGAAGTTTTCAAGTTTTCGGTAAAGATTTGATGGACTATGGAATAAGGAGTGGCAAGAGCCTAAGATTGGGGATGCCCAAGGAACCCCAAGGTAATATTCAAGGACAACCAAGAGCCTAATATTGGGGTTTCCCCGGAAGGCATCCCCTCTTTCGTCTTCATTCATCGGTAACCTTACTTGGAGCTATATTTTGATTCACCACATGATATGTGTTTTGCTTGGAGCGTCATTTTATTTTCTTTTGTTTTGCTTGCTGTTTGAATAAAATACCAAGGTCTGAAATTCTTAAATGTTAGAGACTCTTCACATAGTTACATAATTATTCGACTACTCATTGATCTTCACTTATATCTTTTGGAGTAGTTTGTCATTTGCTGTAGTGCTTCACTTAAATCTTTTAAGAGCATGACGGTGGTTTTATTTTGAAGAAATAGATGAACTCTAATGCTTAAATTATATTATTTTGAGAGTCTTAAACATCATGGTAATTTGCGTAGGTTATGAATTTAGTCCCAATATGATAGGCATCCAAGAGGGATATAATAAAAACTTTCGTATAAAGTGCGTTGAATACTATGAGAAGTTTGATTATTTATGATTGTTTTGAGATGTGAAGATGGTGATATTAGAGTCATGCTAGTAGATAATTGTGAATTTGAGTAATACTTGCGTTGAGGTTTGAAAGTCCCGTAGCATGCACGTATGGTAACCGTTGTGTAAAATTTTTGAAGCATGAGGTGTTTCTTTGATTGTCTTCCTTATGAGTTGCGGTCGGGGATGAGCGATGGTCTTTTCCTACCAATAATCTATCCCCCTAGGAGCATGCGCGTAGTGCTTGGTTTTGATGACTTGTAGATTTTTGCAATAAGTATGTGAGTTCTGTATGACTAATGTTGATTCCATGGATTATACGCACTCTCACCCTTCCACCATTGCTAGCCTCTCTTGTGCTGCGCAAATTTCGTCGGTACCATACACCCACCATATACCTTCCTCAAAACAAGCACCATACCTACCTATGGCATTTCCATAGCCATTCTGAGATATATTGCCATGCAACTGTCCACCGTTCTGTCTATTATGACACGCTCCATCGTTGTCATATTGCCTTGCATGATCATGTAGTTGACATTGTATTTGTGGCAAAGCCACCATTCATAATTTTTTCTTACATGTCACTCTTAATTCATTGCACATCCCGGTACACCGCCGGAGGCACTCATATAGAGTCATATTTTGTTCTAAGTATCGATTTGTAATCCTTGAGTTGTAAATAAATAGAAGTGTGATGATCATCATTATTAGAGCATTGTCCCGTGTGAGGAAATAAAAAAAGAGAGGCCAAATAAGCCAATGAAAAAAAAGAGTCCAAAGAAGCCAAAAAAATGAGAGAGAAAAAGAGAGAAGGGACAATGCTACTATCCTTTTACCACACTTGTGCTTCAAGTTGCACCATGATCTTCATGATAGAGAGCCTCTTATTTTGTCACTTTCATATACTAGTGGGAATTTTCGTTATAGCACTTGGCTTGTATATTCCAACAACGGGCTTCCTCAAAATGCCCTAGGTCTTCGTGAGCAAGCAAGTTGGATGCACGCCCACTTAGTTTCTTTTGTTGAGCTTCCATACTTTTATAGCTCTAGTGCATCCGTTGCATGGCAATCCCGACTCACTCACATTCATATCTATTGATGGGCATCTCCATAGCCCATTAATACGCCTAGTTGATGTGAGACCATCTTCCTCCTTTTTTCCTTCTCCAGAACCACCATTCTATTCCACATATAGTGCTATGTCCATGGCTCACGCTCATGTATTGCGTGAAAGTAGAAAAAGTTTGAGAATACTAAAGTATGAAACGATTGCTTGGCTTGTCATCGAGGTTGTGCATTATTTGAACATTTTGTGTGACGAAGATGGAGCATAGCCAAACTATATGATTTTGTAGGGATGAACTTTCTTTGGCCATGTTATTTTGAGAAGACATGATTACTTTGTTAGTATGCTTGAAGTATTATTATTTTGATGTCAATATTAAACTTTTGTCTTGAATCTTTCGAATCTGAATATTCTTGCCATAATAAAGAAGATTACATTGATAAATATGTTAGGTAGCATTACACATCAAAAATTCTGTTTTTATCATTTACCTACTCGAGGACGAGCAGGAATTAAGCTTGGGGATGCTTGATACGTCTCCAACGTATCTATAATTTTTGATTGTTCCATGCTATTATATTATCCATCTAGGATGTTTTATATGCATTTATATGCTATTTTATATGAATTTTTGGACTAACCTGTTAACCTAGAGCCCAGTGCCAGTTTTTGTTTTTTCCTTGTTTTTGAGTTTTACAGAAAAGGAATACCAAACGGAGTCCAATTGACGTGACAATTTTTGATGATTTTTTATGGACCAAAAGAAGCCCCGGAGTATAATAGTTGGCCCAGAAGAGTCCCGAGCCGTCCACGAAGGTGGAGGGCGCGCCCTACCCCCCTGGGCACGTCCCCCTGCCTTGTGGACGACTCGAAGATCCCCCTGACGTGAGACGGACGCAAAACTTCCTATAAATACAGAAACCTCCAGAACATAACCTAGATCGGGAGTTCCGCTGCCGCAAGCCTCTCTAGCCACCAAAAACCAATCGGCACCCTGTTCCGGCACCCTGCCGAAGGGGGGTCCATCACCAGTGGCCATCTTCATCATCCCGACGCTCTCCATGACGAGGAGGGAGTAGTTCACCCTCGGGGCTGAGGGTATGTACCAGTAGTTATTTGTTTGATCTCTCTCTCTCGTGTTCTTGATCTGGCACGATCTTGATGTACCGCGAGCTTTGCTATTATAGTTGGATCTTATGATGTTTCTCCCCCTCTATCTCTTTTAATGGATTGAGTTTTCCCTTTGAAGTTATCTTATCGGATTGAGCCTATAAGGATTTGAGAACACTTGATGTATGTCTTGCATGTGCTTATCTGTGGTGACAATGGGATATTCACGTGATCTACTTGATGTATGTTTTGGTGATCAACTTGCGGGTTCAGTGACCTTGTGAACTAATGCATAGGGGTTGGCACACGTTTTTGTCTTGACTCTCCGGTAGAAACTTTGGGCACTCTTTGAAGTACTTTGTGTTGGTTTGAATAGATGAATTTGAGATTGTGTGATGCATATTGTATAATCATACCCACGGATACTTGAGGTGACATTGGAGTATTTATGTGACATTAGGGTTTTGGTTTGATTTGTGTCTTAAGGTGTTATTCTACTACGAACTCTAGGATAGATCGAACGGAAAGAATAGCTTCGTGTTATTTTACTACGGACTCTTGAATAGATTGATTAGAAAGGATAACTTTGAGGTGGTTTCGTACCCTACAATAATCTCTTCGTTTGTTCTCCGCTATTAGTGACTTTGGAGTGACTCTTTGGTGCATGTTGAGGGATAGTTATATGATCCACTTATGTTATTATTGTTGAGAGAACTTGCACTTGTGAAAGTATGAACCCTAGGCCTTGTTTCAGCGCATTGCAATAACATTTTCGCTCACTTTTATCATTAGTTACCTTGCTGTTTTTATAATTTCAGATTATAAAAACCTATATCTACCATCCATATTGCACTTGTATCACCATCTCTTCGCTAAACTAGTGCACCTATTGAAGGAAATATGCCCTAGAGGCAATAATAAAGTTATATTTATTTCCTTATTTCATGATAAATGTTTATTATTCATGCTAGAATTGTATTAACCGGAAACATAATACATGTGTGGATACATAGACAAACAGAGTGTCACTAGTATGACTCTACTTGACTAGCTCGTTAATCAAAGATGGTTAAGTTTCCTAGCCATAGACATGAGTTGTCATTTGATAAACGGGATCACATCATTAGGAGAATGATGTGATTGACTTGACCCATTCCGTTAGATTAGCATTTGATCGTTTAGTATATTGCTATTGCTTTCTTCAAGACTTATACATGTTCATATGACTATGAGATAATGCAACTCCCGATTACCGGCGGAACACTTTGTGTGCTACCAAACATCACAACGTAACTGGGTGATTATAAAGGTGTTCTACAGGTGTCTCTGATGGTACTTGCTGAGTTGGCATAGATCGAGATTAGGATTTGTCACTCCGATTGTCGGAGAGGTATCTCTGGGCCCTCTCGGTAATGCACATCACTATAAGCCTTGCAAGCAATGTGACTAATGAGTTAGTTGCGGGATGATGCATTACGTAACGAGTAAAGAGACTTGCAGATAACGAGATTGAACTTGGTATTGAGATACCGACGATCGAATCTCGGGCAAGTAACATGCCGGTGACAAAGGAAACAACGTATGTTGTTATGCGGTTTGACCGATAAAGTTCTTCGTAGAATATGTAGAAGCCAATATGTGCATCCAGGTTCCGCTATTGGTTATTGACTGGAGACGTGTCTCGGTCATGTCTACATAGTTCTCGAACCCATAGGGTCCCCATGCTTAAAGTTCTGTGACGATCGGTATTATGAGTTTTTGTGTTGTGATGTACCAAAGGTAGTTCGAAGTCCCGGATATAATGACGGACATGAGGAGGAGTCTCGAAATGGTCGAGACATAAAGACTGAGATATTGGACGACTATGTTCGGACACCGGAAAGGTTTCGGACATATACCGGAGTATCGGGGGGTTACCGGAACCCCCCGGGGAGTATATTGGGCCTAATGGGCCTTAGTGGGAGAAGAGGAGGGGCGGCCAGGGCAGCCACGCGCCCCCTCCCCCTCTAGTCCGAATTGGACAAGGAGGGGGGCGCCCCCCTTTTTCCTTCTCTTCCTCTCTCCCTTCCTTCCCTTCTCCTACTCCTACTAGGAAAGGTGGAGTCCTACTCCTGGTGGGAGTAGGACTCCCCCCCTTGGCGCGCCCTCCTTCTGGCCAGCCGCCTCCCCCCTAGCTCCTTTATATACGGGGGCTTGGGCACCCCAGAGACACAACAATTGATCATTTTTCTCTTAGCCATGTGCGGTGCCCCCCTCCACCATAATCCACCTCGGTCATATCGTAGCGGTGCTTAGGCGAAGCCCTGCGTCGGTAGCATCATCATCACCGTCACCACACCGTCATGCTGACGAAACTCTCCCTCGAGCTCTCTTGGATCGTGAGATCGCGGGACGTCACCGAGCTGAACGTGTGCTGAACGCGGAGGTGTCGTACGTTCGGTACTGAGGATCGGTCGATCGTGAAGACGTACGACTACATCAACCACGTTGTCACAACGCATCCGCTTAACGGTCTACGAGGGTACGTGGACGACACTCTCCCCTCTCGTTGTTATGCATCACCATGATCTTGCGTGTGCGTAGGAATTTTTTTGAAATCACTACGTTCCCCAGCAGTGGCATCCGAGCCAGGTTTATGCGTAGATGCTATATGCACGAGTAGAACACAAGTGAGTTGTGGGCGATACAAGTCATACTGCTTACGAGCATGTCATACTTTGTTTCGGTGGTATTGTTGGATGAAGCGGCCCAGACCGACATTACGCGTACACTTACGCGAGATTGGTTCTACCGACGTGCTTTGCACACAGGTGGCTGGCGGGTGTCTGCTGTTGGGAATCGTAGCATAATTTTAAAATTTTCCTACGTTCACCAAGATGCATCTATGGAGTATACTAGCAACGAGGGGAAGGGAGTGCATCTACATACCCTTGTAGATCGCGAGCGGAAGCGTTCCAATGAACGTGGATGACAAGTCGTACTCGCCGTGATCCAAATCACCGATGACCGAGTGCCGAACGGACGGCACCTCCGCGTTCAACACACGTACGGTGGAGGGACGTCTCCTCCTTCTTGATCCAGCAAGGGGGGAGGAGAGGTTGATGGAGATCCAACAGCATGATGGCGTGGTGGTGGATGTAGCGGGTCTCCGCAGGGCTACGACGAGCTTCTGCGAGAGAGAGAGAGGTGTTGCAGGGGAGGAGGGAGGCGCCCAAGGCTGTTGTGTGCTGCCCTCCCTCCCCCCCTTTATATAGGCCCCCTGGGGGGGCGCCGGCCCCAAGAGATGAGATCTCAAGGGGGCGCGGCGGCCACAAGGGGGAAAGGGGTTGCTTTGCCCCCAAAGGCAAGGGGGGGGGGGGCGGCGGCCACAAGGGGGGAAGGGGTTGCCTTGCCCCCAAAGGCAAGGGGGAACTCCCCCCCCCCAGGGTTCCCAACCCTAGGCGCATGGGGGGAGGCCCAAGGGGGGCGCCCCAGCCCACTATGGGCTGGTTCCCTTCCACTTTCAGCCCACGGGGCCCTCCGGGATAGGTGGCCCCACCCGGTGGACCACCGGGACCCTTCCGGTGGTCCCGGTACAATACCGGTAACCCCCGAAACTTTCCCGGTGGCCGAAACTGGACTTCCTATATATAATTCTTCACCTCCGGACCATTCCGGAACCTCTCATGACGTCCGGGATCTCATCTGCGACTCCGAACAACTTTCGGGTTTCCGCATACATATATCTCTACAACCCTAGCGTCACCGAACCTTAAGTGTGTAGACCCTACGGGTTCGGGAGACATGCAGACATGACCGACACGCCTCTTCGGTCAATAACCAACAGCGGGATCTGGATACCCATGTTGGCTCCCACATGTTCCACGATGATCTCATCGGATGAACCACGGTGTCGAGGATTCAATCAATCCCGTATGCAATTCCCTTCGTCAATCGATATGTTACTTGCCCGAGATTCGATCGTCGGTATCCCAATACCTTGTTCAGTCTCGTTACCAGCAAGTCTCTTTACTCGTACCGCAATGCATGATCCCGTGACTAACGCCTTAGTCACATTGAGCTCATTATGATGATGCATTACCGAGTGGGCCCAGAGATACCTCTCCGTCACACGGAGTGACAAATCCCAGTCTCGATCCGTGCCAACCCAACAGACACTTTCGGAGATACCCATAGTGCACCTTTATAGTCACCCAGTTACGTTGTGACGTTTGGCACACCCAAAGCACTCCTACGGTATCCGGGAGTTGCACGATCTCATGGTCTAAGGAAAAGATACTTGACATTGGAAAAGCTCTAGAAAACGAAACTACACGATCTTTTATGCTATGCTTAGGATTGGGTCTTGTCCATCACATCATTCTCCTAATGATGTGATCCCGTTATCAATGACATCCAATGTCCATAGTCAGGAAACCATGACTATCTGTTGATCAATGAGCTAGACAACTAGAGGCTTACTAGGGACACGTTGTGGTCTATGTATTCACACATGTATTACGATTTCCGGACAATACAATTATAGCATGAATAATAGACAATTATCATGAACAAAGAAATATAATAATAACCATTTATTATTGCCTCTAGGGCATATTTCCAACAGTCTCCCACTTGCACTAGAGTCAATAATCTAGTTACATTGTGATGAATCGAACACCCATTGCATCCTGGTGTTGATCATGTTTTGCCCTAGGGAGAGGTTTAGTCAACGGATCTGCTACATTCAGGTCCGTGTGTACCGTACAAATATCTATGTCTCCATTTTGAACACTTTCACGAATGGAGTTGAAGCGACGCTTGATATGCCTGGTCTTCCTGTGAAACCTGGGCTCCTTCGCAAGGGCAATAGCTCCAGTGTTGTCACAGAAGAGAGTCATTGGGCCCGACGCATTGGGAATCACCCCTAGGTCGGTAATGAACTCCTTCATCCAGACTGCTTCCTGTGCTGCCTCCGAGGCTGCCATGTACTCCGCTTCACATGTAGATCCCGCCACGATGCTTTGCTTGCAACTGCACCAGCTTACTGCTCCTCCATTCAAAATATACACGTATCCGGTCTGTGACTTCGAGTCATCCAGATCTGTGTTGAAGCTAGCATCGACGTAACCCTTTACGACGAGCTCTTCGTCACCTCCATAAACGAGAAACATATCCTTAGTCCTCTTCAGGTACTTCAGGATATTCTTGACCGCTGTCCAGTGTTCCTTGTCGGCATTACTTTGGTACCTTCCTACCAAACTTACGGCAAGGTTTACATCAGGTCTGGTACACAGCATGGCATACATAATAGACCCTATGGCCGAGGCATAGGGGATGACACTCATCTCTTCTATATCTTCTGCCTTGGTCGGGCATTGAGCCGTGCTCAATTGCACACCTTGCAATACAGGCAAGAACCCCTTCTTGGACTGATCCATATTGAACTTCTTCAATATCTTGTCAAGGTATGTACTCTGTGAAAGACCAATGAGGCATCTTGATCTATCCCTATAGATCTTGATGCCTAATATATAAGCAGCTTCTCCAAGGTCCTTCATTGAAAAACACTTATTCAAATAGGCCTTTATACTTTCCAAGAATTCTATATCATTTCCCATCAATAGTATGTCATCCACATATAATATGAGAAATGCTACAGAGCTCCCACTCACTTTCTTGTAAACACAGGCTTCTCCATAAGTCTGTGTAAACCCAAACGCTTTGATCATCTCATCAAAGCGAATGTTCCAACTCCGAGATGCTTGCACCAGCCCATAGATTGAGCGCTGGAGCTTGCATACTTTGTTAGCATTCTTGGGATCGACAAAACCTTCCGGCTGCATCATATACAACTCTTCCTTAAGGAAGCCGTTAAGGAATGCCGTTTTGACGTCCATCTGCCATATCTCATAATCATAGTATGCGGCAATTGCTAACATGATTCGGACGGACTTCAGCTTCGCTACGGGTGAGAAAGTCTCATCGTAGTCAACCCCTTGAACTTGTCGATAACCCTTAGCGACAAGTCGAGCTTTGTAGATGGTCACATTACCATCTGCGTCCGTCTTCTTCTTAAAGATCCATTTGTTTTCTATGGCTCGCCGCTCATCGGGCAAGTTAGTCAAAGTCCATACTTTGTTTTCATACATGGATCCTATCTCGGATTTCATGGCTTCTAGCCATTTGTCGGAATCCGGGCCCGCCATCGCTTCTTCATAGTTCGAAGGTTCACCGTTGTCTAACAACATGATTTCCAGGACAGGGTTGCCGTACCACTCTGGTGCGGAACGTGTCCTTGTGGACCTACGAAGTTCAGTAACTTGATCTGAAGTTTCATGATCATCATCATTAACTTCCTCCCCAGTCGGTGTAGGCACCACAGGAACATCTTCCCGCGCTGCGCTACTTTCCGGTTCGGAAGGGGTGACTATCACCTCATCAAGTTCCACTTTCCTCCCACTCAATTCTTTCGAGAGAAACTCCATCTCTAGAAAGGACCCGTTCTTGGCAACGAAGATCTTGCCTTCGGATCTGAGGTAGAAGGTATACTCAATAGTTTCCTTAGGGTATCCTATGAAGACCCATTTTTCCGATTTGGGTTCGAGCTTTTCAGGTTGAAGTTTCTTGACATAAGCATCACATCCCCAAACTTTTAGAAACGACAGCTTAGGTTTCTTTCCAAACCATAATTCATACGGTGTCGTCTCAACGGATTTAGACGGTGCCCTATTTAAAGTGAATGCGGTAGTCTCTAAAGCATAACCCCAAAATGAGAGCGGTAAATCGGTAAGAGACATCATAGATCGCACCATATCCAATAGAGTGCGATTACGACGTTCGGACACACCATTTCTCTGAGGTGTTCCAGGCGGCGTGAGTTGTGAAACTATTCCACATTTCCTTAAGTGTGTACCAAATTCGTGACTTAAATATTCTCCACCACGATCTGATCGTAAGAATTTTATTTTCCTGTCATGTTGATTCTCGACTTCACTCTGAAATTCCTTGAACTTTTCAAAGGTTTCAGACTTGTGTTTCATTAGGTAGACATACCCATATCTACTTAAATCATCAGTGAGAGTGAGAACATAACGATATCCTCCGCGAGCCTCTACACTCATTGGACCGCACACATCGGTATGTATGATTTCCAATAAGTTGGTTGCTCGCTCCATTGTTCCGGAGAACGGAGTCTTGGTCATCTTACCCATGAGGCATGTTTCGCACGTGTCAAATGATTCGTAATCAAGAGACTCCAAAAGTCCATCTGCATGGAGCTTCTTCATGCGCTTGACACCAATGTGACCAAGGCGGCAGTGCCACAAGTATGTGGGACTATCGTTATCAAGTTTACATCTTTTGGTATTCACACTATGAACATGTGTAACATCACGTTCGAGATTCATCAAAAATAAACCATTGACCAGCGGGGCATGACCATAAAACATATCTCTCAAATAAATAGAACAACCATTATTCTCAGATTTAAATGAGTAGCCATCTCGAATTAAACGAGATCCAGATACAATGTTCATGCTCAAAGCTGGCACTAAATAACAATTATTGAGGTTTAAAACTAATCCCGTGGGTAGATGCAGAGGTAGCGTGCCAACGGCGATCACATCGACCTTGGAACCATTCCCAACGCGCATCGTCACCTCGTCCTTTGCCAGTCTCCGTTTATTCCGTAGTTCCTGTTTTGAGTTACAAATATGAGCAACTGCACCGGTATCAAATACCCAGGAGCTACTACGAGTACTGGTAAGGTACACATCAATTACTTGTATATCACATATACCTTGGGTGTTGCCGGCCTTCTTCTTGTCCGCTAAATATTTGGGGCAGTTCCGCTTCCAGTGACCACTTCCCTTGCAATAAAAGCACTCAGTCTCGGGCTTGGGTCCATTCTTTGACTTCTTCCCGGTAAATGGCTTACCGGGCGCGGCAACTCCCTTGCCGTCCTTCTTGAAGTTCTTCTTACCCTTGCCCTTCTTGAACTTAGTGGTTTTATTCACCATCAACACTTGATGTTCTTTTCTGATCTCCCCTTCCGCTGATTTCAGCATTGAATATACCTCGGGAATGGTCTTTTCCATCCCTTGCATATTGTAGTTCATCACAAAGCTCTTATAGCTTGGTGGAAGCGACTGGAGGATTCTGTCAATGACCGCGTCATCCGGGAGATTAACTCCCAGCTGAGACAAGCGGTTGTGCAACCCAGACATTCTGAGTATTTGCTCACTAACATAACTGTTCTCCTCCATTTTACAGCTGAAGAACTTGTCGGAGACTTTATATCTCTCGACCCGGGCATGAGCTTGAAAGACTAGTTTCAGCTCCTCGAACATCTCATATGCTCCATGTTTCTCAAAACGCTTTTGGAGACCCGGTTCTAAGCTGTAAAGCATGCCGCACTGAACGAGGGAGTAATCATCAGCACGCTGCTGCCAAGCGTTCATAACGTCTTGGTTCTCAGGGATTGGTGCTTCACCTAGCGGTGCTTCTAAGACATAATCTTTCTTGGCTACTATGAGGATGATCCTCAGGTTCCGGACCCAGTCCGTATAGTTGCTGCCATCATCTTTCATCTTGGTTTTCTCTAGGAACGCGTTGAAATTGAGGACAACGTTGGCCATTTGATCTACAATACATAGTGTAAAGATTTTAGACTAAGTTCATGATAATTAAGTTCATATAATCAAATTATTTAATGAACTCCCACTTAGATAGACATCCCTCTAGTCATCTAAGTGAAACATGATCCGAGTCAACTAGGCCGTGTCCGATCATCACGTGAGACGGACTAGTCAAGATCGGTGAACATCTCCATGTTGATCGTATCTTCTATACGACTCATGCTCGACCTTTCGGTCCTCCGTGTTCCGAGGCCATGTCTGTACATGCTAGGCTCGTCAAGTCAACCTAAGTGTATTGCGTGTGTTCCGAGGCCATGTCTGTACATGCTAGGCTCGTCAACACCCGTTGTATTCGAACGTTAGATACTATCACACCCGATCATCACGTGGTGCTTCGAAACAACGAACCTTCGCAACGGTGCACAGTTAGGGTGAACACTTTCTTGAAATTATTATAAGGGATCATCTTACTTACTACCGTCGTTCTAAGCAAATAAGATGCAAAAACGTGATAAACATCACATGCAATCAAATAGTGACATGATATGGCCAATATCATCATGCTCCTTTGATCTCCATCTTCGGGGCACCATGATCATCTTTGTCACCGGCATGACACCATGATCTCCATCATCATGATCTCCATCATTGTGTCTTCATGAAGTCGTCACGCCAACGATTACTTCTACTTGTATGGCTAACGCGTTTAGCAACAAAGTAAAGTAAGTTACATGGCGTTATTCAATGACACGCACGTCATGGAAAATAATAAAGACAACTCCTATGGCTCCTGCCGGTTGTCATACTCATCGACATGCAAGTCGTGATTCCTATTACAAGAATATGATCAATCTCATACATCACATATATCATTCATCACATCTTCTGGCCATATCATTATCACATAGCACTTGCTGCAAAAACAAGTTAGACGTCCTCTAATTGTTGTTGCAAGTTTTTACGTGGTTTGTAGGTTTCTAGCAAGAACGATTTCTTACCTACGTATGACCACAACGTGATTTGCCAATTTCTATTTACCCTTCATAAGGACCCTTTTCATCGAATCTGTTCCGACTAAAGTAGGAGAGACAGACACCCGCTAGCCACCTTATGCAACTAGTGCATGTCAGTCGGTGGAACCTGTCTCACGTAAGCGTACGTGTAAGGTGGGTCCGGGCCGCTTCATCCTACAATGCCGCCGAAACAAGAAACGACTAGTAGCGGCAAGAAGAATTGGCAAACTCAACGCCCACAACTGCTTTGTGTTCTACTCGTGCATAGTAACTACGCATAGGCCTGGCTCATGATGCCACTGTTGGGAATCGTAGCATAATTTTAAAATTTTCCTACGTTCACCAAGATGCATCTATGGAGTATACTAGCAATGAGGGAAAGGGAGTGCATCTACATACCCTTGTAGATCGCGAGCGGAAGCGTTCCAATGAACGTGGATGACGGAGTCGTACTCGCCGTGATCCAAATCACCGATGACCGAGTGCCGAACGGACGGCACCTCCGCGTTCAACACACGTATGGTGCAGCGATGTCTCCTCCTTCTTGATCCAGCAAGGGGGAAGGAGAGGTTGATGGAGATCCAACAGCACGACGGCGTGGTGGTGGATGTAGCGGGTCTCCGCAGGGCTACGGCGAGCTTCTGCGAGAGAGAGAGAGAGGTGTTGCGGGGGAGGAGGGAGGCGCCCAAGGCTGTTGTGTGCTGCCCTCCCTCCCCCCCCCCCTTTATATAGGCCCCCTGGGGGGCGCCGGCCCCAAGAGATGAGATCTCAAGGGGGGCGGCGGCCACAAGGGGGAAAGGGGTTGCCTTGCCCCCAAAGGCAAGGGGGAACTCCCCCCCCCCCCTAGGGTTCCCAACCCTAGGCGCATGGGGGGGGCCCAAGGGGGGCGCCCCAGCCCACTATGGGCTGGTTTCCTTCCACTTTCAGCCCACGGGGCCCTCCGGGATAGGTGGCCCCACCCGGTGGACCCCCGGGACCCTTCCGGTGGTCCCGGTATAATACCGGTAACCCCCGAAACTTTCCCGGTGGCCGAAACTGGACTTCCTATATATAATTCTTCACCTCCGGACCATTCTGGAACCTCTCATGACGTCCGGGATCTCATCCGGGACTCCGAACAACTTTTGGGTTTCCGCATACATATATCTCTACAACCCTAGCGTCACCAAACCTTAAGTGTGTAGACCCTACGGGTTCGGGAGACATGCAGACATGACCGAGACGCCTCTTCGGTTAATAACCAACAGCGGGATCTGGATACCCATGTTGGCTCCCACATGTTCCACGATGATCTCATCGGATGAACCACGGTGTCGAGGATTCAATCAATCCCGTATGCAATTCCCTTTGTCAATCGGTATGTTACTTGCCCGAGATTCGATCGTCGGTATCCCAATACCTTGTTCAATCTCGTTACTGGCAAGTCTCTTTACTCGTACCGCAATGCATGATACCGTGACTAACGCCTTAGTCACATTGAGCTCATTATGATGATGCATTACCGAGTGGGCCTAGAGATACCTCTCCGTCACACGGAGTGACAAATCCCAGTCTCGATCCGTGCCAACCCAACAGACACTTTCGGAGATACCCGTAGTGCACCTTTATAGTCACCCAGTTACGTTGTGACGTTTGGCACACCCAAAGCACTCCTACGGTATCCGGGAGTTGCACGATCTCATGGTCTAAGGAAAAGATACTTGACATTGGAAAAGCTCTAGCAAAGGAAACTACACGATCTTTTATGCTATGCTTAGGATTGGGTCTTGTCCATCACATCATTCTCCTAATGATGTGATCCCGTTATCAATGACATCCAATGTCCATAGTCAGGAAACCATGACTATCTGTTGATCAACGAGCTAGACAACTAGAGGCTTACTAGGGATACGTTGTGGTCTATGTATTCACACATGTATTACGATTTCCGGACAATACAATTATAGCATGAATAATAGACAATTATCATGAACAAAGAAATATAATAATAACCATTTATTATTGCCTCTAGGGCATATTTCCAACATCTGCTTCTCCAACTTTAGTTGAACCGAGTGGGACTACGCCCGGTCCTTGAGAAGGTTAAAACATCACTAACTTGACAAACTATCGTTGTGGTTTTGATGCGTAGGTAGGAACAGTTCTTGCTCAGCCCGTAGCAGCCACGTAAAACTTGCAACAACAAAGTAGAGGATGTCTAACTTATTTTTGCAGCGCATGCTGTGATGTGATATGGTCAAGACATGATGTTAAATTTATTGTACGAGATGATCATATTTTGTAACCGAGTTATCGGCAACTGGCAGGAGTCATATGGTTGTCGCTTTATTGTATGAAATGCAATTGCCATGTAACTGCTTTACTTTATCACTAAGCGGTAGCGATAGTCGTAGAAGCAATAGTTGGCGAGACGACAACGATGCTACGATGGAGATCAAGGTGTCGCGCCGGTGACTATGGTGATCATGACGGTGCTTTGGAGATGGAGATCAAAGGAACAAGATGATGATGGCCATATCATATCACTTATATTGATTGCATTTGATGTTTATCCTTTATGCATCTTATTCGGCTTTGTTTGACAGTAGCATTATAAGATGATCTCTCACTAAATTTGAAGGTAAAAGTGTTCTCCCTGAGTATGCACCGTTGCCAAAGTTCGTCGTGCCAAGACACCACGTGATGATCGGGTGTGATAAGCTCAACGTTCATCTAAACCGGGTATAAGACAGTTTTGCACACGCAGAATACTCGGGTTAAACTTGACGAGCCTAGCATATGCAGATATGGCCTCGGAACACTGAGGCCGAAAGGTCGAGAGTGAATCATATAGTAGATATGATCAACATAGTGATGTTCACCATTGAAAACTTCTCCATCTCACGTGATGATCGGTTATGGTTTAGTCGATATGGATCATGTGATCACTTAGATGATTAGAGGGATGTCTATCTAAGTGGGAGTTCTTAAGTAATATGATTAATTAAACTTTAATTTATCATGAACTTAGTCCTGGTAGTATTAGCATGTCTATGTTGTAGATCAATAGCTCGCTTTAGCTCCCCTGTTTTATTTTCTATATGTTCCTAGAGAAAACTAAGTTGAAGGATGTTAGAAGCAATTATGCGGATTGGATCTGTGATCTGAGGATTATCCTCATTGCTGCACAGAAAAATTATGTCCTTAATGCACCACTAGGTGACAGACCGATTGCAGGAGCAGATGCACACGTTATGAACATTTGGCAAGCTCGATATGATGACTACTTGATAGTTCAGTGCACCATGCTTTACGACTTAGAATCGGGGTTTCAAAGACGTTTTGAACGCCACGGAGCATATGAGATGTTCCAAGAGTTGAAATTAGTATTTCAGACTCATGCCCACAAGATGGAGGAGAATTGCTGAGCTAGTGAGCATGTTCTCAGAATGACTGGGTACTACAATCACTTGAATCAAGTGGGAGTTAATCTTCGAGATAAGATAGTGATTTACAGAGTTCTCTAGTCACTATCACCAAGTTACTAGAACTTCGTGACGAACTATAATATGCAAGGGATAATGGAAACGATTCCCAAGCTCTTCGTGATGCTGAAAGCGGCGAAGGTAGAAATCAAGAAAAGCATCAAGTGTTGATGGTTGACAAGACCACTAGTTTCAAGAAAAGGGCAAATGGAAGAAGGGGAACTTCAGGAAGAACGGCAAGCAAGTTGCTACTCAAATGAAGAAGCCCAAGTCTGGACCTAAGCCTGAGACTAAGTGCTTCTACTTCAAAGGGACTGGTCACTGGAAGCGGAACTGCCCCAAGTATTTGGTGGATAAGAAGGATGGCAAAGTGAACAAAGGTATATTGGATATACATATTATTGATGTGTACTTTACTAGTGTTTATAGCACCCCCTCGGCATTTGGTACTGGTTTAGTTGCTAAGAGTAGTAACTCGAAACGGGAGTTGCAGAATGAACAGAAACTAGTTAAAGGCGAGGTGAAAATGTGTGTTGGAAGTAGTTCCAAGATTGATATGATCATCATCGCACACTCCCTATACTTTCGGGATTAGTGTTGAACCTAAATAAGTGTTATTTGGTGTTTGCGTTGAGCATGAATATGATTTGATCATGTTTATTGCAATACGGTTATTCATTTAAGTTAGAGAATAATTGTTGTTCTGTTTACATGAATAAAACCTTCTATGGTCGTACACCCAATGAAAATGGTTTGTTGGATCTCGATCGTAATGATACACATATTCATAATATTGAAGCCGAAAGATGCAAAGTTAATAATGATAGTGCAACTTATTTGTGGCACTGTCGTTTACGTCATATTGGTGTAAAGCGCATGAAGAAACTCCATGCTGATGGGATTTTGGAATCACTTGATTATGAATCACTTGATGCTTGCAAACCATGCCTTATGGGCAAGATGACTAAGACTCCGTTCTCCGGAACAATGGAGCGAGCAACTAACTTATTGGAAATCATACATACTGATGTATGCGATCCGATGAGTGTTAAGGCTCGCAGCGGGTATCATTATTTTCTGACCTTCACAGATGATTTGAGCAGATATGGGTATATCTACTCGATGAAACATAAGTCTGAAAAATTTGAAAAGTCAAAGAATTTTAGAGTGAAGTAGAAAATCATCGTAACAAGAAAATAAAGGTTCTACGATCTGATCGTGGAGGAGAATATTTGAGTTACGAGTTTGGTCTTAATTTGAAACAATACCGAATAGTTTCGCAACTTACGCCACCCGAACACCATAGCGTAATGGTGTGTCCAAACATCGTAACCGTACTTTACTAGATATGGTGCAATCTATGATGTCTCATACCAATTTACCACTATCGTCTTGGGGTTATGCATTAGAGACAGCTGCATTCACGTTAAATAGGGCACCATCTAAATCCGTTGAGACGACACCATATGAACTGTGGTTTGGCAAGAAACCAAAGTTGTCGTTTCTTAAAGTTTGGGTCTGCGATGCTTATGCGAAAAAGCTTCAACCTGATAAGCTCGGACCCAAATCGGAGAAATGTATCTTCATAGGATACCCAAAGGAGACAGTTGGGTACACCTTCTATCACAGATCCAAAGGCAAGACATTCCTTTCTAAGAATGGATCCTTTCTAGAGAAGGAGTTTCTCTCGAAAGAAATAAGTGGGAGGAAAGTAGAACTTGATGAGGTAATTATACCTGCTCCCTTATTGGAAAGTAGTTCATCATAGAAATCTGTTCCTGTGACTCCTACACCAATTAGGGAGGAAGATAATGATGATGATCATGTAACTTCAGATAAAGTTAGTACCGAACCTCGTAGGTCAACCAGAGTAAGATCCGCACCAGAGTGGTACGGTAATCCTGTTCTGGAGGTCATTTACTTGACCTTGACGAACCTACAAACTATGAGGAAGCGATGATGAGCCCAGATTCCGCGAAATGGTTTGAGGCCATGAAATCTGAGATGGGATCCATGTATGATAACAAAGTATGGACTTTGGTTGACTTCCCGATGATCGGCAAGCTATAGAGAATAAATGGATCTTCAAGAAGAAGACTAACGCTGACGGTAATGTTACTGTCTACAAAGCTCGACTTGTTGCAAAAGGTTTTTGATAAGTTCAAGGGGTTGACTACGATGAGACTTTCTCACCCGTAGCGATGCTTAAGTCTGTTCGAATCATGTTAGCAATTGCCGCATTTTATGAAATCTGGCAAATGGATAACAAAACTGCAATCCTTAATGGATTTTTTAAAGAATAGTTGTATATGATGCAACCAGAAGGTTTTGTCAATCCTAAAGGTGCTAACAAAGTGTGCAAGCTCCAGCGATCCATCTGTGGACTGGTGTAAGCATCTCGGAGTTGTAATATACGCTTTGATGAGTTGATTAAAGCATATAGTTTTATACAGACTTGCGGTGAAGCCTATATTTACAAGAAAGTGAGTGGGAGCACTACAGCCTTTCTGATAAGTATATGTAAATGTCATATTGTTGATCAGAAATGATGTAGAATTTTCTGGAAAGCATAAAGGAGTATTTGAAACAAGTTCTTCAAAGAAAGACCTCGGTGAAGCTGCTTACAAATTGAGCATCAAGATCTATAGAAATAGATCAAGACGCTTGATAAGATTTTCAATGAGTATGTACCTTGACAAGATTTTGAATTAGTTCAAGATGGAACAGTCAAAGAAGGAGTTCTTGTCTGTGTGGCAAAGGTGGGAAGTTGAGTAAACACTCAAAACCCGACCACAGCAGAAAATAGAAAGAGACACTAGTAGATACAGGGCCTTCAGTCCCGGTTCATAAGGGCCTTTAGTCCCGATTCTTGAACCGGGACTAAAGGGTCGTTACTAATGCCCTAACCCTTTAGTCCCGGTTCTTACATGAACCGGGACTAAAGGCCGTCCACGTGGGCGGCGCGGGGAGCCCAGGCAGGAGGGCCTTTGGTCCCGGTTGGTGGCACCAACCGGGACCAATAGGCATCCACTTATCAGCATTTCAGTGGCTGGGGTTTTTGTTTTTTTCTGAAAGGGGGGTGGATTTGGGGGTTTTGTATGGTTAATTATGATGTTTCATATATTGTGTTAGTTAGCTAATTAATTAATAGAGAGAAAAGTGTCCTCTCTTATCTCCGTGCTTGGTCGACGCTACGTACTATACGTATAG
The DNA here is from genome assembly GCF_018294505.1 of Triticum aestivum. Taxonomy (NCBI): domain Eukaryota; kingdom Viridiplantae; phylum Streptophyta; class Magnoliopsida; order Poales; family Poaceae; genus Triticum; species Triticum aestivum. The sequence continues at coordinate 59,028,773 of NC_057814.1, read as the reverse complement.
AGAGGCCCTCGACACGCTAGCTACTAAGAAAATGAAGGAAACCATTAAGTACAGAAGTTCGTCGTGCATACCGAGAGAAGTGATCGACCTCTCCTTCTCCGAGAGATTGGTCGAATAACAAGTTTTCGTATTATCTATCCTACTACTGGCTACATACATATACAATATGTAAGATCTATACAATCCCCTAGCATTTGAAGTCAACTTCCACATGGTATTCTCCGGCTTTATTGATGACGTGGTCAAGAAAGAATCCCGCCAGTTCCTCTTGAATTGCTTTAATGCGATCTTGTGGTAGGAGTTCGTTCTGCATCTCCCACGTCTAATTTGAAGAAGGGGGTTAATACATATATATGAATGAAACTCAACAGAAATGATGGTATAATAAAATGAAATTGTGAATATTATTGCTTACGCACTTCATATTGTCTTTTAGAGTAGCCCCGCTTATCTTTGCAAGTCGCGTTCTAGATGAACTCGCACACGTAGTATCCACAGTAATCATTCCCTTGTTCCTCTCACGAGCACTTTACGAGAAATAGAGGTCAATCAAACTGATAATGAAGCATTATAAATGGCATTGATGAAACTAGCTAGAATCAACGGGAGATGCGCGCAACTAGCTAGCTAGTAGTACTTACTTTCGGGTATGTATATCGCAAGTCCTTCGGCAGTCCCGGAGCTTGTGCGGTGAACTATTTCCAAACCCTGCAAGACAAAGAAAATAATTATTACTTGTGATATCAGGAAATGAACAAAAAGTTGCCGATATGGTGCGATAATGATCGATTGAACTTACATGTTGAGAATTTTAGTCATGTCCGCATAGGTCTCGGGATCTTTTCGTCTCGAGTCTAAGACGGTTACTAATCCCCGCTCAAGCTTAATGTCCAGGAGAATATAGTGGAAGCTGCGCACGCATGCATAACTCATCAATTACATAACTATAACCTCGCTCGAGTAATAAGGGAAACCGAATATGCACATGACAGTAACACTCACCTGGAGTTGTAAGGAAAGAGTATTAAATCTTTGTTTTGATTTATTACAAATGATTTGAGCAAGTTGGCCTCGGCCTCGGCGCCGTCCTGTTTAATCTGAAAATGATCTATGAGATTGGTGTTAATGAACCCAATATCATACATTTCTGCTTTTCTGCAGTCGACGATCTTCAATCTGCATAATATAGTGAGGATAATCATATATACATGCAATGAAAGAGCTGAGCTATATATAGAGACTTAATGACAGAAGTAGTACTTACAGACAGTAGCAAGTGACCGTTAATTTATCGAGGGCCTTCTGATTGAACCACTGGAAGAACTCCTCAAATGGAACAGGCAACAGATCACCGGAGACAAGGTCGTGCTCCTCTTTAATTCTCAGATACAAAGTATTCGTCCCCCCGACTCTCTGCACGTTTTCATGTACCATTTATGGAATCTTCTCATCATCGTTGTTAGAGATTTTTCATCTTTGACGAGAGGCTTCCCGTACTCGTATCTGTGTTCGTCCAGCTCCAACAAATCATAATGTACATCGTCGGGCAGGTAATCTCCAGGATTGCCATAACCGGGCACCATCCCCGGAGCATTAGCGACGATGTCGCTAGACACATTGAGCGGGGGGCACGATTGGTTTGCTTGTTCGCCGAGCTGGGCAATTTTTTTCCCAGCTCGTCGGTCTTTTAACCTTTGATCACTGACAGTACTTCCCGACTGCGACGCTTCGAGATATGCCTTTTCAGTAATGCGCTCAAAGTTGGTTTTCGGCGGAGACTTTGGTGGTTTCCTCAGGGCATCGATAGTGCGCTTTGCTTTCACCGGATCTACCTTCTCCTCCGGAGGTGGATTTCTCTGTGCTTTCAACCCTTGAAAGAAGTCCTTCACCTCGGTCTGCACGATCTTCGCGGTTTCCTCCGGGGTCCTCTCGTACGGTAACTTCTCTAGGGGCTTGGGCGGTGGATTGTATCTGTATTGCCTCCCGCCTCTGCCTGTACTGCTAGACGCCGGAGCAGACGGGGCAGCTGCGGCTGTCTTCTTTCGTGCTTGCTTACGAGGCCGAGGAGAAGGAGTACGACGCGCCGGAGCAGCCGTGGCGGCGGCGGGTCTCTTCCGCCCTTGCTGGCGAGGCGGAGAAGGAGGAGGCTGCTGCTTGGGCTCGCCGGCGCAGGCATAGAAGGAGGCGGTGTGCCGCCACGCGCCGGAGAAGGAGGCTGAGTGCCCTGATCGTCACTCGGCGAAGGAGGAGGCGGTGGAGGAGGCAGAGTGCCCTTACTCGGCGCCGGAGGAGGAGGAGGCGGAGGCCTCCAGTTCGGAAGGTTGATGAGATCCTTCCGCCATAGGCATGGAGTCCTCAGACAAGAACCCAGCCGAGTCTCCCCTTCACCCGTAGGGTGGTCAAGCTGGAGGTCCTCAAATCCTTCTGTGATTTCGTCCACCATCACCCTAGCATATCCTTCTGGAATCGGCCGGCAGTGAAAAGTTGCGCCATGTTGAGGAGGTGCAACAGAGCCAACAGCCGCCTTGACTTTCAATTGCATCCACTTCGTCATAAGGTGGCAATTCTGAGACTCCGTGATAGAATCTATGGGGTAGCTAGCAGCAGGAGCCGTGAAGACAGGCTGAACCAGCTCGGTGGAAGCCTGGCTGCTTCTCCGCTGAGATGGCGGGGTAGCTTCGGGGGTAGTTTTGGCAGGTCGCTTGCTGCGATTTGCTTCTCGCTCCACTATCGCTTGCACCCTTGTGTGCAGCGCCTGCAGTTGGTCATGCTCCAATTTCTTCCTCCTCTCCTGGCTTTTGTAACCGCCTGCGTCCGGAAAACCAGACTTCCACGGAAGGGAGCCTGGCGTGCCTCGTGTCCGTCCAGGGTGCTCAGGATTCCCGACGGCCATTGTGAGCTCGTCGTTCTCCCTGTCTGGAACGAACGTCCCTTCCTGCGCTGCATCGATATAGTACTTAAGCTTCTTGACGGGTATTGCAAGTTGCTCGTCCGTCCAACGGCACTTCCCTATTACAGGGTCCAACGTTCCGCCAGCCCCGAAGAACCATGTCTGGCAACGGTCTGGCCAATTCATTGTCTCTGGTTCGATCCCTTTATCAAGCAGATCCCTCTCAGCCTTGGCCCACTTAGGCCGGGCTTTGAGGTAGCCACCTGACCCCGTGCGATGGTGAAGCTTCTTCTTCGCAGCATTTTGCTTGTTTGTCGCCGACATCTTCTTACTCTTTTCCGATGTCTTGTGGGCCACAAATGCGGGCCATTGATCTTTGATCTTCTCATATTTGCCGATGAATTCTGGTGTCTCTTCTTTGTCGACAAACCTTTTCAGCTCATTCTTCCACCTCTTGAATAGGTCTGCCATCTTCTTAAGAGCATGAGACTTGATTAATTGCTCTATAACTGGCTTCTCCGGATCCTCCTCTGGCGGTAGGGTGAAATTTGCCTTCAGCTCGGTCCAAAGATCATCTTTCTGCATATCATTCACATAAGACACCTCAGGGTCTTCTTTCTTAGGCTTATACCATTGGTGGATGCTGATCGGGATCTTGTCCCTAACAAGAACCCCGCACTGAACAGAAAAGGCTTCCTTTGTCCGGATGGGTTCAATCGGTTGGCCGTCGCGCGCGATTGATGTTATCTCAAACCTTTCATCCGCGTGCAACTTTTTCTTCAGGCCTCGTCTCTTTACCGAAGTTGTGCTCGATCCGGAGGGCTCGAAAAAAGAAGAAAGACGAGAGTTAATTAATATGTGTACATACCAAAACAATGAATGCATTAATTACTAGTCAGCACAGGCTTAACTAATATATTTACCTGGCCGGACTCTATTAGGTCACCGGAGCCGTCAACACGGGCTCCTTCTTGCACCAGCATTAGGTCACCGGAGCCATCATCATCATGTGTTTCCTCCTCCATTCTTCGATCATCGTAACCTGCTTCTTCACCCTGTTCTTCCAGACCATCATTGTCGTTAAGATACGACGAGAGACCTAGCTCCGGCTAAGATTATGTCCCCCAACACCTCTTCTGCTTCCTCGTCTCGTCTGTGCTCCGTTGTTTCTGCAAATATTACAACATGGCAATTATTACACAAACATGACATCGGTGGCAAACGTAGACCTAGCTTATTCCGGGTTTGGGGTGGCCTCGGCAATGCTTCAAGGGTAGGGGCGCGGCGGGAGGGGGTAGGAGACCGACATCTTTTTTTCTAGGGTTTGGGTGTCCTCGAGAGTTTTGGTCGAGCGAGAGGGTCGGGGGGTGCTCCCGTGGTATATATCGACCGCCCCTCATGTCGACGTTATCCGGGAGGGGGTAATATCGACAACGACGACATACTTACATGGGGAAAAATGTTATCGGGGAGGGGGTATATCGATCCTCTCCTCTATTCCTTTCTTCTTCTCCTCTTCTTTTTCTTCTTTTTTCCTCTTCTTTTTATTTCTCCTCTTCTTCCTCTCCTCTTCTTCTTTCCTATCCTTCTTTTTCTTCTTCTTCTTCTTCTTCTTTTTTCTTTTTCTTGTTTTTTGCCATAGGCGGTACTACCGGTTATGGCCATAGGCGGTACTACCGCTTATGGCCATAGGCGGTACTACCGCTTTGCATATACATAGTCATATATGTGAACAAAAACTTTCCTCTTCTTATTTTATTCCTCTCCTATCCTTCTTTTTCTTCTTCTTCTCAATTCCCTTCCTAGTCATACATAAAAACTTTCTATATATGAACAAAAAACTTACTATGAACAACAAAACATTTTTGACATATATATTCATACATTTTGAACATCTACATACATACAAATTTTTTTTTCACATAAACATATAGCCACATACATATACACATATACATTATATATATAGATATATGAAAAAATAAATTAAACTAATAAAAAACAAAAAAACAGAGCCGGGGCGGCGGCTCTCACAGCGGGGGCGGCTAGGACGATGGCGCCGGCGGGGGCGGCGAGGGCGGGACGGGGCGGGGGCGGCGAGGGCGCCGGCCGGCGAGCACGCGCGGGCCGGGCAGGGGGCTCGGGGCGCCAGGGCGGCGCGCGCGCGCGAGCAGGGGAGATGGCGACGAGGAGCACGCGCGGGGCGACGACGACCACGCGCGGGGCGACGGCTATCACGCGCGGGGCTACGGCGACGAGGAGCGGGCGGCGACGGCGATTTGGGCAGCCTGGCGGCGTCGGGGGCAAACTGGCGAGGGAGATGTGAAAATTTCCTAAGTGCTGGCTTATATAGCGAAGGCTTTGGTCCCGGTTCATGGCACCAACCGGGACCAATGCCCCCTTTAGTCCCGGTTGGTGGCACCAACCGGGACCAAAGGTCCCTTTTCAGCAGCCCAAAGGGTGGGAAGCGGTGGCCTTTGGTCCCGGTTGGTGGCGCCAACTGGGACTAAAGGGTGGGCATTGGTCCCGGTTGGTGCCACGAACCGGTACCAATGCCCCCTTTAGTCCCGGTTGGTGGCCCCAACCGGGACCAAAGGCCTTGCGCTGCCCGCGGCCAAAAGTTTAGTCACACCTCGCTAGTTGAGAGGGGCTCGGAGTGGTTTATAAGCCCCGGTGCGGCTTCCCTCTCGAGCTCCTCTCAACTGCAGGCTTACGGGCCTATTTCACACTGTGCTGTCGGTGGGCCTATTGGGCCTTCTGCGGGCCCGAATCCTGGCCCAGGTTGGGTTTCTAGTCGTATTCAGGCCGTGGTGGCCCAATAGGAGGCAGCTTTTTTATTTTTCTTTCCAGTTTTCTGGTTTTGTTTTCTGCATTATTTATTTTCTTTTGTTTTTTGCCATAGGCGGTACTACCACTTATGGCCATAGGCGGTACTACCGCTTTATTTTTTTTCTAGTTTTGTTTTCTGCATTATTTATTTTCTTTTGTTTTTTGCTTTATTTTTTAATTATTTTTGCTTTTAGGTCATAAAAATTATAAACTTTCTGTTAGTGCCATTAGTTTTCAAATTTGAATTCTATGAAATTTGTGTGAATCATAAGTTTGAGATTAACTTTACTATAAAAATAGTTTTTTTTCAGTTTTTTTGTTTTGTTTTTTGCATTATTTATTTTCTTTTGTTTTTTGCTTTATTTTTTAATTCTTTTTGCTTTTAGGTCAGAAAAATTATAAACTTTCTTTTAGTGCAATTAGTTTTCAAATTTGAATAGTTAAAATTTGAATTATTTGAAATTTGTGTGAGCCACAAGTTTGTGATTAACTTTACTAAAAAAATGAGCATAGATGCGCCTATAGAGAAAATTAAACCTAAATTCATAATAAATTTCTATGAATTTTAGAGAAATTCACTATGAATTTAGGTCAAATTCCCTCTACAAGGGCATCTATTCTCACTTTGAGAGGAGCTCAACAAGGCAGAGAAGGACGGGCTTATAAACTGGTGTGAGCGCCCTTCGGTTGGCGAGGTGGGACTAAACTCTGACCGCAACGAAGACCAACCCTTTAGTCCCGGTTCGTGGCACCAACCGGTACCAATGCCCACCCTTTAGTCCCGCTTCCCGCCCTTTGGGCTGCTGAAAAGGGACCTTTGGTCCCGGTTGGTGGCACGAACCGGGACTAAAGGGGGGCATTGGTCCCGGTTGGTGCCACGAACCATGCATAAGACATTAAAGCATTTCAAATGAACTCTGAAAAAGTTGAAAGTTTGCATGATATCATAATTTCACCCACATACCATGTGAATGTACAAAACGGACAATGGTATCATACTCGTGTGTTACAAAGTTGGCATGGTATCATCATAATAGTTGCGGGAGAAAGTCTTCACATTTTCATCGCTTGTGTCATTTGCTTATTGCGACGTAACCATGGATAATCTTCATCGTTTATCAGGATGCTTGGGTCAACCTTGACTTTGAAGGGAGGGATTTCTTGAAACTTTTCATAATCTTCAGACATGTCTGTCTTGCCCTCCACTCCCACGATGTCCCTTTTTCCTGAAAGAACTATGTGGCGCTTTGGCTCATTGTATGATGTATTCGCTTCCTTATCTTTTCTTTTTCTCGGTTTGGTAGACATGTCCTTCACATAGATAACCTGTGCCACATCATTGGCTAGGACGAACGGTTCGTCGGTGTACCCAAGATTTTTCAGATCCACTGTTGTCATTCTGTACTGTGGGTCTACCTGTACCCCGCCTCCTGACAGATTGACCCATTTGCACTTAAACAAAGGGACCTTAAGATCATGTCCGTAGTCAAGTTCCCATATGTCCACTATGTAACCATAATATGTGTCCTTTCCCCTCTCGGTTGCTGCATCAAAGCGAACACCGCTGTTTTGGTTGGTGCTCTTTTGATCTTGGGCGATCGTGTAAAATGTATTCTCATTTAGCTCATATCCTTTATAAGTCAATACAGTTGAAGATGGTCCCCTGGACAACTAGTACAGCTCATCACAAACACTGTTGTCACCTCTGAGACGTGTTTCCCACCAACTGCCAAAAGTCCTGATGTGTTCACATGTAATCCAGTCGTCACACTGCTCCGGGTGTTTGGAGCGCAGACTGTTCTTGTGTTCATCGACATATGGGGTCACCAAGGTAGAGTTCTGTAGAACTGTGTATGTATACGACCTTCTTTGCTGCGTATGTACTGTCGGGCAATTCGTTATCCTTTGGAAGCTTCTTCTTCAATATTTTCAATAGCTTCTCAAATCCTTTGTCAGGCACAGCATTCTCTGCCTTCCACTGCAGCAATTCCAGTACGGTACCGATCTTTGTGTTGCCATCTTCGCAATTGGGGTACAACCCTTTTTTTGTGATCCTCTAACATGCGACCGAACTTCAGCTTCTCCTTTTGACTTTCGCATTGCGTCCTTGCATTGACAATGACCCGACGGAGATCATCATCATCGGGCATATCGTCTGGTTCCTCTTGATCTGCAGCAGCTTCACCCGTTGCAGCATCATTGGGCACATCGTCTGGTTCCTCTTGATCTTCAGCAGCTCCCGCCGTTGCAGCATCACCGTATTCAGGGGGCACATAGTTGTCATCATACTCTTCTTCTTCGCCGTCTTCCATCATAACCCCTATTTCTCTGTGCCTCGTCCAAACATTATAGTGTGGCATGAAACCCTTGTAAAGCAGGTGGGTGTGAAGGATTTTCCGGTCAGAGTAAGACTTCGTATTCCCACAATTAGTGCATGGACAACACATAAAACCATTCTGCTTGTTTGCCTCAGCCGCTTTGAGAAACTCATGCACGCCCTTAATGTACTCGGAGGTGTGTCTGTCACCGTACATCCATTGCCGGTTCATCTGCGTGCATTATATATAATTAAGTGTGTCAAAAACCATTACAGAACATCATGAATAGATAATTAAGTTACCAAATTAATAGAAGTTCATCATCAAATTAAAACCAAAGTACATACATAGTTCTCATCTAATAACATATAGCTCTCCAGAGCATCTAATTAATTAAACCATACATTGAAACTATGTAAAACATTTCAATGCGAAAACAAGTGCGATCATAATCGCAACCAAGGTAACAATTGATCCAACGGCATAATGATACCAAGCCTCGGTATGAATGGCATATTTTCTAATCTTTCTAATCTTCAAGCGCATTGCATCCATCTTGATTTTGTGATCATCGACGACATCTGCAACATGCAACTCCAATATCATCTTCTCCTCCTCATTTTTTTTAATTTTTCCTTCAATAAATTGTTTTCTTCTTCAACTAAATTTAACCTCTCGACAATAGGGTCGGTTGGAGTTTCCGGTTCACATACCTCCTAGATAAATAAAATCTATGTCACGTTGGTCGGCATAATGTTCATAAACAATAATGAACCAATAGTTATAAAGATAATATATACCACATCCGAATCATAGACAGGACGAGGGCCGACGGGGGCGGATACCAAAACCATCGCACTATATCAGATGCAATAATAAAAGTAAGAAAATAATACAAGTATCTAACTAAACATACAAGTAAGAATATTTTTCCTTTCAGAAAGAAGATAAGAACAAGAGGCTCACCACGGTGGTGCCGGCGATGAGATTGACGCGGGTGATCGACGGTGGTGAAGACGGGGACGGGGCGCGACAGACCGCTAAACCTAGACAAATATTGAGGAAAATGGAGCTTGGAGAGGAGAAAGCTTAAGTAGTGTGGCTCGGGCATTCCATCGAACACCTTGTGTGCATAGGAGGTGAGAGCTAGAGCATCACCAAGCCCTCTCCCCCTCGGCGGCAAAAAACAGAGCAGTGTGCTCTGCTCTTATGCGAGGGGTATATATAGGCACCTCATTGGTCCCGGTTGGTGGCATGAACCGAGACTAAAGAGGAGCCTTTGGTCCTGGTTCAAGCCACCAACCGGGACCAATGGTGGTGGGCCAGGAGCCTGACCCATTGGTCCCGGTTCGTCCCACCAACCGGGACCAAAAGGTCCAGACGAACCGAGACCAATGCCCACGAGGCCCCGGCCGGCCCCTTGGGCTCACGAACCGTGACCAATGCCCCCATGGGTCCCGGTTCGTGACTGAACCAGGACTAATGGGCTTGCCCTGCCCGAAACAAAGCCCTGTTTTCTACTAGTGAGAATGAAAAGTCATTCCCTCAGTCATAGGTTCTATAAAGTATGCGATGCTATGTACGAGACCTATTGTGTACCTCACCAAGAGTTTGGCAAGAGGGTACAATAATGATCTAGTAGTAGATCACTGGACAGCGGTGAAAATTATCCTTAGTGGAATAAGGAAATATTTCTAGATTATGGAGGTGATAAAGAGTTTGTTGTAAAGAGTTACGTCGAATACAAGCTTTGACACTGATCTTGATGACTCTAAGTCTCGATCTAGATACATATTGAAATTGGGAACTATTAGCTAGAGTAGCTCTGTGCAGAGCATTATAGACATAGAAATTTGCAAAATACTTGCGGATCTGAATGTGACAGACCCATTGACTAAAATTATCTCACAAGCAAAACATGATTACACCTTAGTACTCTTTCGGTGTTAATCACATAGCGATGTGAACTCGATTACTGACTCTAGTAAACCCTTTGGGTGTTGGTCACATGTCGATGTGAACTATGGGTGTTAACCACATAAAGATGTGAACTATTGATGTTAAATCACATGGCGTTGTGAACTAGATTATTGACTCTAGTGCAAGTGGGAGACTGAAGGAAATATGCCCTAGAGGCAATAATAAAGTTATTATTTATTTCCTTGTTTCATGATAAATGTTTATTATTCATGCTAGAATTGTATTAACCGGAAACATAATACATGTGTGGATACATAGAGAAACAGAGTGTCACTAGTATGCCTCTACTTGACTAGCTCGTTTATGAAACATGGTTAAGTTTCCTAGCCATAGACATGAGTTGCCATTTGATAGACGGGATCACATCATCAGGAGAATGATGTGATTGACTTGACCCATTCTGTTAGCTTAGCATTTGATTGTTTAGTATATTGCTATTGCTTTCTTCATGACTTACACATGTTCCTATGACTATGAGATTATGCAACTCCCGATTACTGGAGGAACACTTTGTTTGCTACCAAACATCACAACGTAACTGGGTGATTATAAAGGCGATCTACAGGTGTCTCCGATGGTACTTGTTGAGTTGGCATAGATCGAGATTAGGATTTGTCACTCCGATTGTCGGAGAGGTATCTCTGGGCCCTCTCGGTAATGCACATCACTAAAAGCCTTGCAAGAAATGTGACTAAAGAGTTAGTTGCGGGATGATGCATACGTAATGAGTAAAGTGACTTGCCGATAACGAGATTGAACTAGGTATTGAGATACCGACGATTGAATCTCGGGCAAGTAACATGCCGATGACAAAGGGAACAACGTATGTTGTTATGCGGTTTGACCGATCAAGATCTTTGTAAGATATGTAGGAGCCGATATGAGCATCCAGGTTCCGCTATTGGTTATTGACCGGAGATGTGTCTTGGTCATGTCTACATAGTTCTCGAACCAGTAGGGTCCGCACGCTTAAAGTTCTGTGACGATCGGTATTATGAGTTTTTGTGTTTTGATGTACAAAAGGTAGTTCGGAGTCCCGGATACGATCACGGACATGACGAGGAGTCTCTAAATGGTCGAGATGTATAGGTCGATATATTGGACGACTATGTTCGGGCACCGGAAAGGTTTCGGGAGGTTTCGGACATATACCGGAGTACAGGGGGGTTACCGGAACTGTTGGAGATATAACTACTAGTGTAACCCGCCCAGGAGGGGCCGGGTTATGCTAGAAAACGATTTGTCATATAAGTCCAAGACAATGTCTGAAGACAGCGGTTTAGTAAAGGGCCCAAGGCCCAAGGGCGGCTTAAAGTCGGTAGTGATAAACCGCCATGCTCATATAACTTGTGTTGCAAGGAATATGTAATTGATCTCCGAGCTGGACACGTTATGAGCCGGCCGGGACTTTGTAGGCTGCAGGGCGTCCACCCGTGTATATAAGGGGATGACCCCACGGCGGCTTAGGGCAAGTAACATCAGATTGAGAGCGAGGTCAAGCGGATTCGCTCCCTGGTAATCGAAACCCTAGCAATACCACCCTCAACTGGACTAGGTTTTCACCTTCACCGCAAGGGGCCAAACCAGTATAAACCTCGTGTCCTTTGTCCCGATTAACCCCTTCTTGCTTCCTAGTTGCGATGGCTCTATGACTAAGTCCTTTTGCTAGGACATCTGCCGCGACAAATCCACGACAGTTGGCGCCCACTGTGGGGCCTGCGCACGATGGATTTGAGTTCTTGAAGGGCAGCTTCGAAGGGCTCAAGGGATACGTTGTGGGCCGGATGACCAAGAGTCGTGGCGGCAAGCTCTACATCAACGACGAAGGCTGGGGCCCCGACGCCGGCTCAGTTGAGTACGGGTACCGGGTCCCCTTCGGCGGAATCCACGTCTTCATTGGCCGGATCGGCGAGCCAGGCCCTGAGCCAGACATCTGCACCGACATCATCGAGATGGCTCAGCGTGCGAGACCTGCCCTAGCTTAGCCTGCCATGAAGCGTCCCTTCGTGGGTTGCATCCATGGAGGAGAGTTTTCTGAAGGATCCGTGGATGGCGGTGAAACAGCCATCTGCTCTGATGGTGAGTCGTCCACACGTGAGACAGATTCGTTGTATCAATTGAAAGACGGCGGGCTTAGGGGCTGTTCCTATGGAAGCAGTATTCCGGACCCCTTTGAGTCACCGAGCAGGGTAGGGATCTTCATGGCTGGCACACAACCCGGTTAAAACTCTACAGCTGCGGCAGCAATAACTTCCGGGTTAGCGACAGCCGGGGCAGGAGGCCCTGTGCGCCCGCCGGCTCAGGTGCTGATAGATCTCACTGATAGGCTGACAACCCTGCTAACCGCCACAGTTAATCCGGCGGATCAGGCAGAACATGATGCAGAGGTGTCTCGGTTACGTCAGGAGATAGCACAAGCCAAGGAAACCCTGGCAGCCGAGGACACCAGATTGGCCGCAGAGCGGGCGGCTTTGGATGCTCGAGCTCACCAGCTGCAATCAGAAGCATTCCGGCTTACGATGGATTTAAACACATCAAATGAGGTCATGAGGAGTAGGCATCAGAAGTCTCAGTCCCGTCTGCCTCCAGGTTACGATCCTAGAAATCTCTTCCGCACACCCGGCGCAGGCCCTAGTAATCCGCCGGAGATGAACCCGGCTGCGACACCCGGAGCTGGGACGCCGGTTCAGCCATGTGTGACGGAACCTCCTCGTGGGAACACTGCTCCACCTCAGTATGTGCCAACACCGCCGGGTCATTATTCCAACCCGTTGGAGAACATGATTGCTGCGGCGGCACGATTGGGAGCTCTCCCGGTGGAGGGCGACTCTCCGACGGCGATTGAAACGCGAAGGGTCAGAGAACTTCTTCAGATGGCCCTGGCACAGCAGGAGGCTTACTCTTACAGTCGAGACAGGATTCATTCGACCCCTCGCCCAAGCCGGAGCCCGAGTTATAGCAGACTTATGGAGTCAGGAGCCATGTCAAGCAACGCTCAGCGCCATAACCAACCAGGTGGGCATAACCCGGCACGTGGTCTGGTCGAGTAGGCGGCTGAACAAGCGGCTTACCAGCCTGTTCTGATTTACCCGACGACTTCTGTCGAGGCTGGCATCGCCACAAGGACCGGCGGTGTCCCGTGTTTGGTACCGGCTCTGCGTAATGAGCGTCTGCCCAAGGATTTCAAAGGGCCCCGAAAGGTGCCAAATTACATGCCGATTTACAGCCTGGGGCGTGGATTGAAAGCTATGCGATGGCCATGGAATTGTTGGAGGTCAGCGACGCGGCAATGGCCAAGTACTTCACTATGATGCTGGATGGAACGGCCCGCACTTGGTTCAAGGGGCTGCCACCTAACTCCGTTGGATCCTGGGCCGAGTTAAAAGCTCGGTTTATTCAGAACTTCAAAGACACATGCAAGCAGCCCATGTCGATTGTGGACTTGACTAATTGTAAGCAAGAGGAAGGTGAATCCACGACTCATTGGGTGCGCCGGGTGAAGGAGATAATACATTCATCTGATAAGATGGATGCCAGCTCTGTAGTCTTAATGTTGGAGAAGAATTGCCGTTTTGAACCTCTGAAACAGAAGCTGGGGCGGCTCAAGCGTGATTGTAATGATATGGGTCAGCTGATGGCGGCTCTACTCAAATGCGCCGACTCTGATAGTACCAAGGATCCCGCGTCTGATGAGGAAAAGACAGGGAAGGGAAAGAAGAATGGAAATGGCAAGGGCCATCAGCATAAGCCAGCGAATCAAGGAGGCAACAAACGTAAGGCGGATGGTAACCCGGAGTTTGTGGCTAACACCAATGCACAGGGCAACAATAAAGGACGTAAGGGGAGGCCCCCTCCCCGGTCTGGTGGGTTAGGTCCCACCCTTGAGCAGCTGTTAAATGAGCCCTGTCCAAGACACGACACCTGAGAGAAGCCGGCCACGCATCTATGGAAAGACTGCACAATCATGAAGGCTTTCAAGAATTCTAACATATACGATGGCAATCATGGACCGGGTGGCGGTTCAGGCGGTGGCGGTTTTCATGGCCCGGGTGGTGTTTCAAATCCCAATTTTCAAGGCCCTCAAGTTAGCCAAGGTGGTTATAATCAACACTCTAGCCAAGGAGGTCAGTAGCAGCAATCGGGGTATCAGAGTAACCCAAAGCAATTGAATAGTGGGCAGTATCACGTATTTACCACCAGCTTATGCAAAATGGATCAGAAACTTCATAAGAGGGCAGTGAACGCTGTTGAACCGGCGGTTCCACGTTATCTAAGATGGTCTGAGCAGCCAATTTTATGGAGCAGAGAGGATCACCCTCCACGGGTTGACAATTCGGATCACCTGGCCTTGGTGGTGGTACCTCAAGTTCGGGGGTACAAATTCATGAAGGTACTCATGGATGGAGGCAGCAGCATTAACATCCTTTACAATGACACCTTTCGTCGCATGGGGTTGACTGATAAAAATCTCAAGACATCCAACACTGTTTTTCATGGAGTAGTGCCCGGTAAGTCGGCGTACCCAGTGGGTAAGATTGAGCTGGAGGTCGCCTTTGGGGATGAGCATGATTCCCGGGCTGAGAAGCTAACTTTTGAAGCGGTCAAAATCCGGAGCCCGTATCACGCACTATTTGGACGCCGGCTTATGCAAAGTGCATGGCACGGCCGTGTTATGTTTACCTGCAGATCAAGATGTCGGGTCACAAGGGCACTATCACAGTGCATGGGAGTCGGAAGATAGCCTTGGAATGTGAGGAAGGTGACGCTGCTTATGCTGAATCTATTTGTGCAGCAGAGGAGTTGAAGTTCTACAAGGGCAATGTTGACCCGACAGACTTGACGTCTTTGAAAAAGCCAACTATGGAACACGAGACGGTGATGAAATTTAAGACGGCTGATGACACCAAGCTTGTTGACTTTGTTCCAGGCGACTCATCCAAGCAGTTCAGTATCAGTGCCAATCTGGATCCCAAATAGGAAAGCGCGCTCATCGAGTTCATAACTGAGAATCAGGACATTTTTGCATGGAAACCTTCTGACATGCCAGGTGTACCGAGAGAACTCGCTGAGCACACTCTTACCATTGATCCGAAATTTAAGCCGGTCAGGCAGTTTCTTCGGCGGTTTAATGAGGAAAGGCGTAAGGCTATTGGTGAGGAGGTGGCCCAGCTCTTGGCGGCCGGGTTTATTGTTGAAGTTTTTCACCCGGAGTGGTTGGCTAACCCGGTGCTCGTACTCAAGAAGAACGGCACCTCGCGTATGTGTGTGGATTACACGGACCTAAACAAGCCTTGTCCGGCTGATCCTTTTGCTCTCCCTTGTATTGATCAAATCATTGATGCTACGGCGGGTTGTGAGCGTTTGAGCTTTTTGGATGCTTATTCTGGTTATCATCAGATCAAGATGGCAGTTAAGGACCAGGAAAAGACGGCTTTCATCACTCCGTTTGGAGCCTTCTGCTATGTATCTATGCCCTTTGGGCTTAAAAGTGCCCAGGCGACTTATCAGCGATGTGTGCAGAACTGTCTCCACAAGCAGATTGGGCGTAATGTTCATGCTTATGTGGACGACATTGTGGTAAAGTCCAGAGAGAAGTAAACCTTGATAGATGATCTGAAGGAAACCTTTGATAATCTCTAGGTCTACAAGATGATGCTTAACCTGGCCAAGTGTGTCTTTGGAGTGCCAGCAGGCATGCTTTTGGGTTTTTTGGTTTGTAACAGGGGCATTGAGGCTAACCCGGAGAAGATCAAGGCAATCACCTCTTTGGCTAAGCCGGCATGTTTCAATGATGTTCAACGTTTGGCGGGTCGCATTGCTGCTTTAAGCCAGTTCATAAGCCGGTCAGGTGAAAAGGCCATACCATTGTATCAGATGATGAAGAAGACAGACGATTTTGTCTGGAGTGACGCTGCTAATGCTGCCTTTGAGGATTTGAAGAGACAGCTTGCTGAGCCGCCAGTCCTTGCTGCTCCGGTTGATAAGGAGCCGTTATTGTTATACATGGCAGCCAATGCACGAGCCGTCAGTGTGGCCATTGTGGTGGAGCGCAAGGACGCTGGCAAGGAACATCTGGTTCAATAGTCGGTTTATTACGTCAGTGAAGTGCTGATTGAGTCCAAGCAACAGTATCCACATTGGCAGAAGCTCGTTTATGGGGTGTTCATGGTGAGCCGGAAGCTTAAACAATACTTTCAGGGTCATCCCATCACTGTGGTAAGCTCTGCTCCTCTAGGAGATATCATTCAAAATAGAGAAGCTACAGGACGAGTCGCCAAGTGGGCCATTGAGCTTGGGCCTCATGGTATAAGGTATGTGCCACACACTGCTATCAAGTCTCAAGCGCTGGTGGATTTTATCAGTGATTGGACAGAGCTTCAAGTGCCTGAAGAGAAGCCAGATAACACATATTGGACTGTTCATTTTGATGGATCCAAGAATTTGGAGGGCTCGGGGGCTGGAGTTGTCTTAACTTCCCCTCGAGGTGAAATTTTTTGTTATGTGCTACGGTTGATGTTTCCCTGTACTAACAATGCAGCTGAGTATGAGGCTTTGCTCCATGGTCTTCGGATGGCTAAGGAGATGAACTTAAGCCGGGTAAGATGCTTCGGAGACTCAGATTTGGTGGCTCAACAAGTATCAGGCAAGTGGGATTCCAAAGATCCTCTCATGGCGGCTTATCGCCGCGAGGTTGATGCCATTGCTGGAGACTTCAAGGGTTATCTAGTGGAGCACATTGATCGCAGAAAGAACAAGGCGGCTAACGCCACGGCTGGGATTAAACGTAAGCCGGTGCCGCCTAATTCTTTCTTAGATATTCTGCACAGCCCTTCTGTTAAGTTGCCTACAGAGGAAGACTTGGCGGTCCCAGACCGGGAGGCACAGTTGGTGGCGCCTCTCCATGTTATCCCGGATTGGACGGTGCCATACTTGGCTTATATGACCCGGGGTGAATTACCTGAGGACGAAACCTTGGCTAGGCAGATAACCAGGCGGTCTAAGTCAATGACGATTGCCAATTGGGAATTACATCATCGCAGTGTTACAGGGGTGTTTCAACGTTGTGTCTCTCCAGAGGAGGGTCAGCAAATACTTCGTGAGATTCATGAAGGAGATTGTGGCCATCATGCCAGTTCAAAATCCCTCATGGCCAAAGCTTTTCGTCATGGTTTCTATTGGTTGACGGCTCATGCTGACGCGGAAGATCTGGTCAGTAAATGTGATGGTTGTCAGAGATTCTAACGCAGGGCTCATGTATCGGCTCAAGAGTTGAGGATGATTCCAATCACTTGGCCATTTGCGGTTTGGGGACTTGACATGGTCGGGCCTTTCAAAAGGTCGAAAGATAAAAAGACCCACCTCTTGGTGGCGGTTGATAAATCCACAAAGTGGGTTGAGGTAGAGCCGGTCAGTAAGTGTGATGCAGCCACGTCGGTTCAATTCATAAAAAAGGTGATCTTTCGCTTTGGTTTTCCACATAGCATTATAACTGACAATGGTACAAAGTTATCCAAGGGTGCCATGGAGGAGTTTTGTCAACGTGAGCATATCCGGCTTGATGTTTCATCCGTAGCTCATCCCCAATCCAATGGGCAAGCTGAAAGAGCCAACAAGGAAATCTTGAAAGGCATCAAGCCCCGGCTCATGGTTCCTTTGCAACGAACACCGGGTTGCTGGGTGGAGGAGTTACCTTCTGTAATATGGAGCATCAATACTACCCCCAACAGGTGCACGGGTTACACGCCTTTTTTCATGGTTTACGGTGCAGAGGCAGTTCTGCCTAGTGACATCTGACATGACTCGCTCCGCGTGGCGGCTTACGTTGAAGCTAATAACGAAAAAGCCCGTCACGATGCACTTGACCTATTGGATGAGACCGTGACTTAGCAGCAGCCCGCTCGGCGATTTATCAACAGGACCTGCGCCGCTATCACAGCCGTCGGGTTAAGTCCATAACCTTTCAAGAAGGTGACTTGGTGCTCTGGCTCATCCAGGATCAAACGGATGCACACAAGCTATCCCCGGCTTGGGAAGGGCCCTTTGTGGTCAGCAAGAACTTGCACAACGGGTCATATTACCTCATTGATGTTCGAGGGCCCAAAGACTCACGTAAGTCAGAGGAGGAGACCCGTCGGCCGTGGAACATTGCTCATCTTCGCCCTTATTACACCTGAGCCACCGGTTCTCGTGATGTACATATTTTAGCAATGTATATATTATGATAAGTAATAAAGCAGGACCTCTGTCCTTTTCATCCTCAGCAGTCATGTGTTTTTTTCATAATATTTTTTGCAGATGATCAAAATGGGGGACTGATCGTATTCGAATCTGGTTTTCCCTTTGGTCCGGCTCATGGTCGTATTCGAATCTAGCCATTAAATTGATGATCACTTGGGGGCTTCCTGTTCAAACATAGGTCATATGCGAACCAAAGAGAACATAGCTGTCGAAACCCTTTTGGTTGGCACACTGCCAAACTCACTAGGGGCTTCTTGATCGTATCCGAATCATAGCTTAACCTCTTTTGGGTCCGACTTGGATCGTATTCGAATCAGGGTCGTTAAAAACCTCTCAAGGTCATTTGGGGGCTTCCTATTCAAACATAGGTTGTATTCGAACCAAAGAGAACATAACTGACGGTACCCGCTTGATCGGCGCAACGCCAAAGCCACTGGGGGCTATATGATCGTATTCGAATCTTAGCTCAACCCCTTTGGAATGGTTTACTGATCGTATTCAAATCAGAAAACCTCAAAAGTGTTTTTCTTACTTTTTGTTTAAAGGCTGTTTCACAAACAATCCTTGTCTTTTTTCGCTTAAGACCTTTTTCTCTCCAAATCTAAGTGTAAATCCGGTTTAAATTTAACCCGGCTATATTATGGAAGATAAGGTGCCAGCGTTTGACAATCATTCTATGTGTGAAAGCACTGATTTTTACAAGGATGGGGTTATCACCCCTACCGGTCAAATCATTTGAACCGGCAATATAACTTCAAAATTACGGGTATATTATTACAGTTATATTTTAAAGTTATAAGTCAGATTTATGGGTTATCTTTCATTACTAACTGTTATATGAAAGATAATATGACCCGCCCTGCGGTAAGCCGCCATGGGTTCTAGGCTCTACCACTGTGTGCAGGGCAATTCAAACATTTGATGATGCATAAGGGAAACAGATGAAAGTTTTAAACGGAGAATAGCATACAATGGCGACTTAATGATATTAAGTGCCAGAAGACCTGAACGATGGCAAAGAAAAAGTCATTACTATTCTATTACATGCCTCCATGGAACAGCCAAGATCAAATTGTTTTTCAAAGAAGATCAAATTTTCGAGCCGTCGGACGGTTTATACTGCGTGGCCTTGCTACTCTGCGCCTTCAGTATCACCCTGCGTCGGCTCTTCGTCTTCTTTTGCTGGCTGAGAAGTTGATGACCAATCCGTGCCAGATAAAGCTTCAAATTCCGCCTCATCATCTATAAGCTCTGATGGCTCGACCTCAGGGGCAAAGGTGTGCTTACTGATTGGCGGGATTAATTCCTTCGCTCTGTAAGCCGGGGTTGGCATCTTCTTATTTTCTTGATCGTAAGCAGGATGATACTTGGAGAGATCTGAATCATTAGCAATAAGTGTAGCCATGGGTCGGATTTCTTTCACGCAGGCTGCGAAAGATCTTTGGTCAAAAGGTGTGTCGTCTTCTTTCAGGCTTGGGTACCCAGTAGCTACCTCTGACGGGTCAAGCTCTGGTACCCATGCCTTGGCCCGGCTCAAAGTCGTTACGGCACCGGCTCTGGCAGCAGATCGTTTGATTTCTTCAAACCTTACAGGCGGCACAGAAAGTTTCTTCGACACATTTATCAATAAAGTTTGTGCTTGACCTGCTGGTGAGATGGCGGCTAATGTGCGTTGAGTCCCCGTATATAGTTATTCAACAAGTGTATATACGGCCTTCAGCTTCACCAGCATGTTTCCATTAAGATTGCTGCTTCTAGGACCTGGATATGTATTGCAGGACGATTATATGGCGGGTTATGTAATTAGTATAAAAGGTCAGTTCTGATGTTTGATGTGCCGGCTAACCAAAGATAGCTGAAACCATCTGATTCACACGGTCTTTTAAACCGGTAAGTTCAGTGGTTCCTCCTTCAAGTGTGGCTTCTGCCTTCTCAGCACGTTGTATTAGGGCCGTCTTTTGATCCGCCCAGGTTTTCTTCTCTGCTTCAAAACCAGTCTTCAATTTTTCCATCTCTGGCACGGTAAATTCAAATTTTGATATTGCCTTCTGGGTCTCTGTTTCTTGAGATTTCAGTCGGGTCTTTGTGTTAGTCAATTGCGACTCAAGATCAGCAGTGGCAGTCTACATACAAATACAAAATTGTTAACATTGAGGTTGTCAGATTACAAGTCCCAAGTTTTTTTTGCCAGCAATAACACTTGACACTTGGGGGCTAATGTATTTTGAAGAAATCTATTTTGCAAAACAACGGCTTTGAAAAATAAAGTCCCAAGCACTTTGCAAAGCAAGACTACTTGGCACTTGGGGGCTAATGTCTAAAGAAGGTTTTATCTAAGTGGCGGTTCATGAGAATAAGTCCCAAGCACTTTGCAAGAAAGAGTACTTTGCACTTGGGGGCTAATGCATATTGCGGTTAAATCTACAAAACGACTATTCAACTCAATTATCTAAGGGACCGGCTCATTCATATTGATTAAACCGGCCCTCGGAGGTTATGAGTTAAAGCCGGATTTCTCACACATCCGATCACAGGGTATTCTTTACACATCTATTCTCAAGTCTACAGCATACTCATCATACGCACTAGACTTGGGGGCTGGTATAGTAATGACAGTTTAGTAAAGGTAAAGAGTTCATACCTCAAATTTTTGATAAATTTGTTTCACCATATCAATTTCAAGGTCCCGACTAGAGTGGACCTGGCTGAGATAGCCGGAGAGGATTTCATTACTGAGAATAATGAGAGATATCAAATTTCTGCTTCCGTCTTTCGATGATTTCTTGTTTGGCAGTATGTTGGGCCAGAGCCACAGGATTTCCCGGCTCTACAAAGCCGGTACCAGTAATTACTACATCATCATTTGGAATTTCCTACGGCTTAGGTGGGCCTGAAGGGACGGAAGTGGAAGGATTGATAACAGGGGCATCAATGATGAGATCCGGAATTTCAGACGAAGTGGCGGTGGCAGTTTTTTCTGACTGCTTAACAGAGGCTCTAGGAAGAGGAACTTGGCGCTCCGGTTCAGCAGCTTTTTCAGCCGACTTATTCATCTTGGTTTTCTTGTGGGGTGTTGCTTGCCCACTACACAGATTGTGACAAGTTAGTACACATGCGAGAGTATGAAAAATTACAGGGTAAAAAAATAAATTGTTCAAATTACTCTTACCCAGGGGCAGTCTTAAAAGCTGGCAACTCTGTTTGAGATGAGTCGCCAGAGGAAGAACGGGCAATTTCCTGCTTGAAGGGAAACCAAAAGAGTTAGAAGGTAACACGCAACCTGGTCAGCAGATAGTAAGAATAATTAAGAGAGGGTTAACAACCTCGGTTCGGTGTTTCCGAAGAGGGGTGTTTGGTAAACCGGAAGACAGCTCGTCGCCTCCACTGGTCCGGGTTTGGCGGCGGTTCTCGTGTTGCTATTGCTTCAAAGGAAAGTGAGCATCCAAATAAGCTAAAGGGTGTGAAAATCTTACTTTCCGAGTTACTCGTCGGAATTTTGGTCTTGGCAAGGGTTCTGAGCCGGAGGGAGTAGTTATTACCTCTTCCTCTATTGCTTGACTGGCTCCCGTATCATCTTGTGAGTAGTTAATGTCAATAAGATAATTGAAAAGGAGCCAAGAGAATCAAGGGCTACCTCCGATTCAGAGGAGTCATCCAGCTTAAGCAAGTCAGAAGCACATGGTTTCTTTTTCTTCTAGGAGGTCTTCTTGGCAGTTTTTCTTTCGGCTTTCTTAGCAGCCCTGGCATTCTTAGCAGCCTCGTGATCATATTTCACCTTCCAGAAATCCGACTCAGCCTGTAAAAAGGATCAACGGTGAAGGCAATAAGATATTGATGAGACAGAGGGAAGTAAATAAAGTACAGAGATGTACATCTGGCGGCGGGTTAAGCTTGTAGAATGGGGCAAGACCCACTAGCTCACAATCTTCTGGGTCTTCATTCAAAAGGGACTTAATCATTTCATTAAGATCTTCGCCGGTTAAAGATGTGGAGGTGTGACGCAGAGGATCTCTTTCGTTACCAGAATAGGTACACATTAGGCCGGGACGGCAGCTTAACGGAATGATCCGCCAAGAAGCCCATCATCTGACCAAATCAATACCTGTCAACCCATTTCCTAGCAGAGCCTTGACCTTTGCGATAGTAGGAGCAATTTTCTTCCGTTCAGCAGCTGTAAGCTTCTCAGGAAGCGTATGTTTTGGGTCCAAACGCTCAGCACGATAACCCGGCAGTGGATTCTCGTCAGCCGGACATGTGTCCTTACAATAAAACCATGTCTGATTCCAATCTTTAGGGTGACTTGGCAAGCTGGCATGAGGAAATATAGCATCTCTTCTGCGTTGAATCGAAATTCCACCAAGTTCCAAGCTAGGACCGTTGGTGAATTCTCTCTGGCGGTTTAAGTAAAAAAATTCTCTGAAAAGGTCGACCTTGGGTTCCTCTTGAAGGAACACCTCGTAGAAAACTTGAAAATTACAGATGTTTGACACGGAATTGGGTCCGATGTCTTGAGGGTGAAGATGGAAAAAGTGCAGAACGTCTCGGAAAAACTTAGAGCCGGGCGGTGAGAAACCTCGGTTCATATGGTCAGTAAAGACGATGACCTCATTATCTTTTGGATGAGGTCTTTCTTCGGCCGGGTCAGGAGTACGATAATGCATCACGCTTTTGGCGGGTAAATATTCCATCTGGAAAAAATCCTTGAAGGTGCTTTCGGTCATGATGGAAGGGACCCAATTGCATGTGTATACCATTTTGGGTGGCATGGTGGCCTGACAAAGGATGAAATTGCCGGTTCAGAATGGCGACTTACAAAGGGGCCTAATGGTATATGGCTGATTACAGCGGGTTATATAAGCCGCCATGAGCAAGTTTGATGTTTTTCACAAGAAGAATCTGTCGAGTTTTTGTATTTAACTACAGCCCGCGGTATGAGCCGCCATGACTAGGTGGATCTATCAAAATGCGTTTTTGGCTAAGTACGGCACAAACAAGTTTCACCGATTGCAGTTGTTATTTTGGATCAGTGGCAGTTCAGAAAAAGGAAATACTTCAAGACCTAAAAAAGTTGTACAAGGAGTTCATAAGCTGTGGTGAGATCTTTTTCTAAAGAAAGGGGGTCCGCTGGTATTGCAGGTGAAGGCAAAGCAACTACCGCATAAGTTCTATACTGTTTTTAGATCGAAAGATGTTGCAACTGAGAAACCACGAAGAACACGATGAACATTCGGAACCCTAGTGCGATCTGACGTGCTGGAGGAGAAACACTTCAGATGCAAATCCAACTGCGGTGGAGCGCTGGAGTATTCTGGTCCGACACAGGTTGATGCAGCGGCCTAGGACGAGGAGGACGAGGTGCTTCGCGGCGGTGGTGGAGCTCGAGCGGCAGAGGGTCGCGAGAGGAGGAAGACGATGGAGAGGGGAAAGAATGGAAAGAGGCCAGTCGTGGCTATTTATAAGGAGAAGGTTAATAAGTGGGCGCGAAAAACGAGGAGGCCGAAACATGGTTATCTAGCTGCCTAGGCGCCTCGATTTTCAGAACGGTTATTAAGATAAAAGATCCATTGAGATATGTTGAATAATGTGTGAATTAAATAGCAGGTGACATCATGGCGGATTATCACCAATCCAAAAGAGGATGTCATGGCGGGTTATGAGCCTCCGCACAAATGAAGAAGTGAAGATTTTCCTAAGTATTGAAGATTGACATGAACCAGTTCAAATCAATCTGGGGCCTAATGTTGGAGATATAACTACTAGTGTAACCCGCCCAGGAGGGGCCGGCTTATGCTAGAAAAAGATTCATCATATAAGCCCAAGACAATGTCTGAAGACGGCGGTTTAGTAAAGGGCCCAAGGCCCAAGGGCGGCTTAAAGTCGGTATTGACAAACCGCCATGCTCATATAACTTGTGCTGTAAGGAATATGTAATTGATCTCCGAGCCGGACACGTTATGAGCTGGCCGGGACTTTGAAGGCTGCAGGGCGTCCACCCGTGTATATATGGGGACGACCCCGCGACGGCTTAGGGCAAGTAACATCAGATTGAGAGCCAGGTCAAGCGGATTCGCTCCCTGGTAATCCAAACCCTAGCAATACCACCCTCAACTGGACTAGGCTTTCACCTTCACCACAAGGGGCCGAACCAGTATAAACCTTGTGTCCTTTGTCCCGATTAACCCCTTCTTGCTTCCTAGTTGCGATGGCTCTACGACTAAGTCCTTTTGCTAGGACATCTGCCGTGACAAATCCACGATAGGAACCCCCTGGGGAGTATATCTATCTATACCTACCTATACTAATTTGTGACTTCCCAAAAATTATCACGTTAATCGGATTTTACGAGCCGTTAATCTGGTGGGACCGAATTATTACAGTCTAGATTAATCTTCGTTGAAAAATTGAAATTGAAGCTAAAAAGATACCCGTCAAATATGTATCGATGTCTATTCCTCTCGAAGTAAAAAAAAATAACCTGAAGAAATCGTGGTCTCTCTCACGTCTCTCTCGCTATCTCTCTCTTTCAAACTATCATATATCTCTTCCTCGCTCAATTTTCCACGTCTCTCTCTCTCTCAAACTCATATCTCCCTTTATCAATCGTGGTCTCTCTCAATCTCTCAGGTCTCTCCCTCTCTAAAACTCTCTACCTCTCTCATGTCTTTCTTAATCCCCACATGGAAAGCAGATTGGCATCTCTCCCAAAATTGGAGCAAGGGAGTTGCGGCATGGAATCTGTGCGCTCGCCCATCGATCTTATCACGTTAGAAATTGTTTCTCATCTAGATCAGGTTCCTCTTCTCACACTGATTTCCTTTGAATTTGTTTTTTCTGGTTTATGATTGAATTAACCATATCACGGATCGATCACCCAGCATGCAGTCACGATGGCCACCGCCAGATATTCCTATGTGGCAGTGGAGAATCAGATTGAGGCTACACTTGGTCAGAATTGATGAGGCGACCGTTGATGATAAGGTCAACCGTCAAAAACATGGATGAACTGCGCCCTGCCATTGGACGCTACTGCTGGTCGCCGCTCATGACCACCACCACCAAGTTCTACGTATGGTTGTGAGCTCCGCTGCTCTACAATGGTGTTGCCCTTTTCAGTCGTACACCTGTTGTTACATTCACGCACTGCTCCTTGCGTGTTTCAATCTGTTTACTACCGCTGCGTGGGTTGCATGTAATCAAGTCACCGATCAAAGCAGGAGATCTGGAGTGGAGAGCAGGCTATGCCACGAAGCAGCTAAAGGAAGTACACGGCACAGATTGCATCAGGGATAATTCAATCAGAAGATAGAATGGAATACAGCTAATCATAAGAGAATATGGCAGCAGCCAATCAGAGTGGAGACAAAAACTCTGGAGGAAAGAGATTCAGCGGGGTTTCTCCAAAATTTGTGAGCTTGCCAAGGAACTAGAAAACTGATTCCACACAGAAAAGGTAAACTCTAATTACTCATTAGTTGCAAACTTGAAAGATGGATTGGAGTTGGAGATATTCATGTTAAGTATTTATCTAGGCATTAGTTTTTTGAGCCTGCAACATTAAGTTTTAAAACTGTGATTCAAAACTGAATAATCTCAAATTAAGACAGCAGTACATGTTGTGGGATACGTTGCAAGTTTTCCATTGGTACCAGTTTCATTTATTATGATTCCAGGTTTGCATTGTAAGACTAAAAACCTGATGTTGCATTATAGTCTTGGTTCTCAGTAAAAATAGATTAATCTTGAGCCTATTTCCCATCAATTCAGAGGAAGAACTATATCGTGTTTAAAGCAGGAAAGTTGTATATATTTTTCTCTAGATATGATGGGTTGTATCACTTGCTTTGTCTGCAAAACGTATTAGAAAATGAAAAATAAACAGTATGGGATCATGCCTAAAACCGCGTGTCGAGGAGTAAGACAAACTTAGTACTTTTTGACGGTTGGCCGATGGCCGAATATAGGGTTGCAGTATAAGTATATGTTTGTCTGATGATCTTTGAATGATTTCTTAAATGAGGTTGGTTCGCGGGTTCCTATAGTTGCACTGTGAGGTTATTCCTTCCGTTGATCATCACACTCAAGGCAAGTGCAATTATTAGTGAATGTCTAGACTCAAAAAGTGGTACGCAATGTCATTGCCTTGGAGGCCACCTAGTACTCACACATTCATTCACAAGGCCATGTTCAAGGAGTCAATTCATAAAGCCACAGGTTGCATGAAGTTTAAAACTGTGATTAAACACTGAATAATCTCAAATTAAGACGGTGGTAAATGTTGGGGAATACGTTGCAAGTTTTACAATGGTACCAATTTTGTTGATTATGATTTACGGTTTGCATTGTAAGAGCAAAAACCTGATGCTGCGCTGTAGTTTTCAGTAAAAACAGATTACTCTTGAGCCTATGGCCCATCAATTCAGAGGAAAAACTATATCATGTTTGAAGCAGGAAAGTAGTAGAATCTAGATATGATGCGTTGTATCACTTGCTTTGTCTGGAAAATGTATTAGAAAATGAAAAATAAACAGTATGGGATCATGATTTAAATCGCGTGTCGAGGAGTAAGACAAACTTAGTACTTTTCGACGGTTGGCCGATGGCTGAGTATAGGGTTGTAGTATAAGTATATGTTTGTCTGATGATCTTTGAATGATTTCTTAAATGAGGTTGGTTCGCAGGTTCCTATAGTTGCACTGTGAGGTTATTTCTTCCGTTGATCATCACACTCAAGGCAAGTGCATTGATTAGTGAATGTCTAGACTCAAAAAGTGGTACACAATGTCATTGCTTTGGAGGCCACCTGATACTCACACATTGATGTACAAGGCCATGTTCAAGGTGTCAATTTATAAAGAAACAGGTTGGCTCTTACTCACAAATGTAGAAACAAGGCTAATTATCGTATGTATGTATGTATCGATTGTTCCAAAGGGCCTCACAGCATGTACAAGTTTCGCATGGTGCACATGCTGGAGCGAGGAGATGCCCTGGACCGTGCACCATAGCCAGATCTGGATCACTATATCTAACTAAAGATGGCTAGAAATCAATACATTATATTTAGTCAGTAAGATTCTCCATCTCAACCTCCAAAGAAAAACAAACCAAGAGTTCCAATTCACTACGCCCATGATGACAGGAACTGGTAACATTTATAAAATTGCACTCTAGCAGTCCCAATAACTATTTAAATTTTCTAACCTTTTATGTTTTTAAATATGTGAAGTTAATCATTAATTTTTGTATGAGCATGCAAACACGAGTCAATAAAAAAGTTACACTCTGAATATATTTCATGCGACAAATATAATGAAACAAATTCCGCGCATGCCATCAGCCTATTTTTTTTAGAATCGGTGTGAAAAGTATTATGATGTCAGACTTCCTAAAACACCTTCTACTTCTGAACGGATAAAGTGTTACTTTCCAGCTCCGTCGTAAAAAAAACTCTAGCTACAACAAATAAAGTTGCCAAGCAATGGGATAGCAATGTATTTGATGGAAAGTCTGTACGGGTACATGTTCAGGAATGATTAGGGAAAACCTTTGTGAGAAAAGGTAATTCTTACATGCAAGCACGAGTTTGTACCATGCTCTAGAGAAGACATAAGTCGAAAACTGAGGTAACTATAGGCACTCTCGAACTAATCAAAGGGAACAATCAGCTCAATTATGAGAAACTACTACATATTTATTTGACATAATTGATACATCACCTGCATTAAGCATTCTATTATGAATCTTCCGTGCTTTGGAGTTGTGCATATTAAAAATAATCCAACTACACAATCTGGTTGTCATTTATTTCTTTATACATTATTAGTTTATTAGATAATACTTCCAAGAATAAACAAAATAATGCTTTATTTTCGTATATACGTGATACTTTTTTTACGTAGCCAACGCCACTTTATTATATTTGTATGATCTTCCAGACATATATGGTAGTATAAATTATGCAAAAGAAACTCATTTGCCTGTCAAATATTAACAAAATTATTATTGTTCCTAACTACAATATACCAACAGAAGTTATACAGATACATTATTTGGCTGGCTCTTATGATGCAATGTTGTCAACCAGTAATCTAAGAATGATTCATACAACTTAAGGTTCTCTATGTTAATTATTAATGATATAACATATTGTGTTATCTTTCCTAATGTGGGACTAATACATTACAGTTAGTTTAGGAACAAGAAATTTTATCTAAATATCAATTATCATTTTCCTTCAAATATATTTTATGAAGATTTTGCAACTAATAACAATCTATAGCCCGTGTGAATGCACGGGTTGACGACAAGTTGGGCCTAATGGGCCTTAGTGGAAGAAGAGGAGGGGCGGCCAGGGCAGCCGCGCGCCCCCTCCACCTCTAGTCCGAATTGGACCAGGAGGGGGGCGGCGCCCCCCTTTTTCCTTCTCTTCCTCTCTCCCTCCCTTCCCGTCTCCTACTCCTACTAGGAAAGGTGGAGTCCTACTCCCGGTGGGAGTAGAACTCCCCCCTTGGCGCGCCCTCCTCCTGGCCGGCCGCCTCCCCCCTAGATCCTTTATATACGGGGAAACGGGGGCACCCCAGAGACACAACAATTGATCATTGATCTCTTAGCCGTGTGCGTTTCCCCCCACCACCATAATCCACCTCGGTCATATCGTAGCGGTGCTTAGGCAAAGCCCTGCATCGGTAGCATCATCATCACCGTCACCACGCTGTCGTGCTGACGAAACTCTCCCTCGAGATCTACTGGATCGTGAGATTGCGGGACGTCACCGAGCTGAACGTGTGCTGAACGCAGAGGTGTCGTACCTTCGGTACTGAGGATCGGTCGATCGTGAAGACGTACGACTACATCAACCGCGTTGTCATAACGCTTCCGCTTAACAGTCTACAAGGGTACGTGGACGACACTCTCCCCTCTCGTTGTTGTGCATCACCATGATCTTGCGTGTGCGGAGGAATTTTTTTGAAATTATTACGTTCCCCAACACCTATACAACTTACCATTGTATTGGGTGTGTTGGGGAGACAAGAGACTCTTTGTTATTTGGTTGTAGGGTTGTTTGAGAGAGACCATCTTCATCCTACGCCTCCCATGGATTGATAAACCTGAGGTCATCCACTTGAGGGAAATTTGCTACTGTCCTACAAACCTCTGCACTTGGAGGCCCAAGAACGTCTACAAGAAGAACAAGAAGAAGGTTGTGTAGTAGACATCAATGATCTCTAGAAGGAGCGTGATTCATTGCTTGCTCAACAAATCAGTGCCGCTCAGGTTGAATTCATTCCACCATGTTTGAAGTGCATTGAAGGTGAATCTGCTAATTCTTCACCTGAATGTTCAAATGCTTCTATTGCTGCAACTTCTTCACCTGTCTCTGCTATCACAAATTCCTCATTTGAGGACATCTCTAGTATCACTGACGATGCAGGGCTGAAGGAATTGTATATGACAGGCATGTACAAAAGCCTCAAAGGGCATCAGGCTCTTTGTGATGTGCTCAAAAAGCAGATCGTCAACGGGAACCCTAGGAAAGAGGGTATTGCCTTTGAGAGGAAACTCAATGCTGATGGAACATACTGGAAGCCTGAGCAGTATCCCAAAAACTCATGGGTTGCTGCAAAGGGACCTCCAGTAGATCCATCTACTTTATCTGGCTTTACATGTGAATCTCCTCATTCTTCTGATGAGTCATTTGACTCTAACTATAAGTTGTTCAAAAATCAGAATGGTGAAGTATTTGCTAGATATGTTGGCACTAACTGCAGGAACGGTCCCCCTATGAAGAAAATCTGGGTTCCCAAAAGGTGCCTTGAAAGTCTTCAAGTGAATGTCCTCATGACACCACCTGTGAAGAATAGGAACCCTAGATCAAATTTTTCATATGGATCAAATTCTTCATATGGATCCAAGTCCTCAAACGGACCAAATTCCTCACCTGGATCAAATTCCTCATATGGATCCAGATCCTCATATGAACATCATCGTGCTAACACTTCTGTTTAGCAGGGAAAGACTAAGGGCTACGAATATGTGCATTATTCTTCAAATCATTATGTTCATAAGTCCTCGAAGAATTTCTCTGCTTACTCATATGGTTACCCTAACCCCTCTTATGTGAAACGAAGTGGATTGGCATCTATGCCACCTTTCTCTTATGGTGCTCATATAATGATGAACTCTTTGCCACCCCTCCAGATGTGGGTGGTGAAGAAAAAGAACTAATCTCTTATGCAGGGTCAGGTCTCCAGAAGAACTTAAACGTGAAGAATTTGCTGGAGACCTGAATATGCTTGAAAGGACGCAAGCTAATCATGAAGAAATGAATTTTCATTTCTCACGTCCTCATAGTGCTTTATCTGTTCTCTTGCTTTATGAAATTGATCTAATGAATTTGATGTCATATTCTTCGCTGATGAAGTATATGACTCCGTAAGCTACACTAATTCATCTGCAGGATGATCAACCCAAAGCCACTGAGTGAGTCCTTGACAGTGGATGTACAAATCACATGACTGGTGATCGGAACCTATTGATGGACGCTCCCTTATCTCCATCGCATCTGAAGCATACCACCTACGCTGACAAAG
The DNA here is from genome assembly GCF_018294505.1 of Triticum aestivum. Classification (NCBI taxonomy): domain Eukaryota; kingdom Viridiplantae; phylum Streptophyta; class Magnoliopsida; order Poales; family Poaceae; genus Triticum; species Triticum aestivum. The sequence continues at coordinate 58,997,928 of NC_057814.1, read as the reverse complement.
GAAAAAGCAAGGTATTGGGTCTTGGTAAGGTTGCGATCTCAAAGGATCGACACATGGACAAAGTCATGCTTGTCGAGTCCTTAGGATTAAACCTCATGTCAATCTCAATTCTTTGTGATCTTGATATGGTTGTTATCTTCGGCAAGTATCATTGTGTTGTGATCATGGAAGCTGGCCATTCCAAAGTCTTCAAAGGCATTAGGTGAGGAGATCTGTATATTGTTGATTTCTCTACAGGACCACAACCTGCTATATGCCTACTTGCAAAAGCTTCAGAAGGCTGGCTATGGCATGGATGACTCGGTCATGCTGCCATGAGGAACTTGCACACGCTCGTGAAGAACAAGCATGTCATTGGCATTGAGAATGTCAAATTCCTCAAGATCACCTATGCGGTGCTTGTGAAGCTGGAAAGATGACCTAGGCCAAGCATCCCGCGAAGACTATCATGAATACCACTAGTCCATTTGAATTGCTTCATATGGATCTCTTTAGTCCCAATCACTATTCTTCATTCACTAATGAAGCATCTCTATATGGCTTTGTTATTGTTGATGACTACTCTCGTTATACATGGGTGCATATCGTCACTTACAAACGTGAAGTCTTCAAAGGATTTTCCTCGAGGGCTTCAACAAACTTTCGTGTGAAGATCAAGCACATCAGAAGTGACAATGGAACTGAGTTCAAGAATACTGGTCTTGATGACTATCTTGATGAACTTGGTATTACTCATGAGTTATCTGCTCCTTATACTCCTCAACAGAATGGCGTCGTGGAGCGCAAGAACAGGACTCTTGTTGAGATGGCTCGCACTATGCTTGATGAGTACAAGACGCCTCGTCACTTCTGGATTTAGGCAATTGATATTGCATGCCACATCATCAACAGGGTATATCTTCACAAATTCTTCAAAAAGACCGCATATGAACTCTTCACTGACAAGAAACCCAATGTGACTTATTTCAAAGTCTTCGGTGCTAAATGTTTGATTAGAGATCCTCCTCACAATTATAAATTTGCACCGAAAGCACATGAAGGTTTTATGCTTGGTTATGGAAAGGACTGGCACACCTACAGAGTCTTCAACAACTTTCATCACAGGTTTGTTGAAACTGTAGATGTGCGGTTCGATGAAACTAATGGCTCGCAAAGAGAGCACCTGCCTCCTATGCTAGATGAAATACCACCTGAGGAATCTATCAAGTTCAAGGCTACTGAGGATGTCATTCCTCCTGAAGAAACTGCTGAAGAATTCATTCCAGAACGTGAAGAACATCATGCTGGTGCACCTGAAGAAAATGGCTCTAAAGAAAATGCTGAGCCTACACAACATCGTCAACCTGCACATCCCTACGTTGCAAATGAAGTGCAGATCGACAAAATCATTGATGACATCAACGCACCAGGTCCTCTCACATGCTCAAAAGCTTCACATTTGTCTAACTTTTGTGGTCACTTTGCTTTTGTCTCTATCACAGAGCCCATTAAGGTAGATGAAGCATTTCTGGAGCCTGAGTGGATTGAAGCGATGCAAGATGAATTGCATCAATTCGAGCTCAACAATGTCTGGGAACTTGTCAAGCAACAAGACCCACGCAAACACAATATCATCGGCACAAAGTGGATCTACCGCAACAAGAAAGATGAAAATGGTCTTGTGGTGAGGAATAAGGCATGGCTTGTAGCTCAAGGCTACACACAGGTTGAAGGAATTGATTTCGATGAAACTTTTGCACCTATTGCTAGACTTGAAGCTATTCGCATATTACTTGCTTATGCTAACCATCACAATATCATCTTATATCAAATGGATGTGAAAAGTGCATTCCTCAATGGTAAGCTTGAGGAAGAAGTATATGTTGCTCAACCCCCAGGTTTTGAAGATCCAAAGCATCCTGACAAAGTCTTCAGACTCAATAAGGCCCTCTATTGCCTCAAGCTGGCCCCTCGGGCGTGGTATGATACTTTGAAGGAATTCCTCATGAAGAAAGGCTTCAAACCCGGTTCACTTGACCCAACTCTTTTCACCAAAACTTATCATGATGAACTATTCGTGTGCCAAATATACGTTGATGATATTATCCTTGGTTGTACTGACCAACGTTAAAGTGGTGAATTTGCCTATATGATGAGGGAAGTCACCAAATTGCGAGATCAGATAGCTCAAGGTAATTAAAGAGGATCTAATGGCTGAAGATGCTAGGATGGCCGCGGAGCGGGTTACATTGGATGCTCAGGGGCAGCGAATTCAGTCGGAATCTTACCAACTCATGCTAGATCAGAACGCTTCGAATGACGTCATGAGGAGGAGGCATCAGACTCGTCTGCCCCCGGTTTACGAGGCAAGAAATCTCTTTAACATGCCAGGAGCTGGAACCAGTAACCCGCCAGTGGCAAATCGAGTTGAAGCACCAGGGACGGGTACGCCGGTTCAACCGCGCACGACGGACCTGCCTCGTCAGAACAATAACCCGGCGCAGCACGTGCCGACACCACCGGGTCACTACTCTAACCCTTTGGATAACATGATCGTTGCGGCGTCATGGTTGGTAGCTCTCCCGGTTGAAGGCATGTCTCTGACGGCGGTTGAAACACGGAGGGTTAGAGAGCTCCTCCAGACAGTGTTGGTTCAGCAGCAGGCTTATTCTTACAGTCGTAGCAGGATTCATTCCACTCCTCGCCCAAGCTGGAGTTAGAGTCGGCATATCGATGAGCCGGCTGTGTCAAGCAGTGGGCGGAACCATAACCCGCCTCGTGGACATAACCAGGCGGGCGGCGGTGCTGATGCTCAGAACGTAGTGGATCAAGGTAGAGCGCGTCGGGAAGCCGAGCTGGTGGCTCAATATGCAGCCCGTCAACCTTCTCCATTGCATCCGACCACTTTTGTGGAGCCAGGTGTGACCTTCAGGAACATGGGGGTGTCGTGTTTAGTACCGTCTCTACGTGATGAACGTCTACCGAAGGATTTCAAGGGTCCCCGCAAGATACCCAACTATACGGCCGACTTGCCTCCTGAGGCATGGGTCAAAAGTTATGAGATGACCATGGAATTGCTAGATGTTAGCGAGGCGGCGTGTGCAAAGTATTTCCCTCTGATGTTGGATGGAACGGCCCGCACTTGGTTGAAGGGGCTTCATGCCAATTCTATTGGGTCATGGGCCGAGTTAAAAGCCCGTTTTATCCAGAATTTCAAGGATACGTGTAAGCAGCCTATGTCAATTGTGGATTTAGCCTCCTGTGTCTAAGAAGAAGGTGAGTCGACAAACCATTGGGTGCGCCGGGTCTCGACAATCCTGCACTCATCGGATTGCATCAATGTCGACTCAACAGTGTTGATGTTGGAGAACAATTGTCGTTTCATGCCCCTAAAGCAGAAATTAGGGCAGCTCAAACGCCACTGCAATGACATGGGGACACTCATGGTGGCTCTAGTTAAGTATGCTGACTCTGATGGTACCAAGGACCCCGAGTCTGATGACGAAAAGCTGGGAAAGGGAAAGAAGAGCAGCAACACCAAGGGGCAGCAGCATAACCCGGCGAACCAGGGAGGCAACGGTAAGCGCAAAGCTGATAATAGTTTTGACTTTGTGGCTAACACCAATGTTAAATCAACCTCCCCCACGAGCCGGAGGATCAGGCTTTAATCTTGAGCAGATGTTAAATCAACCCTGCCCAAGGCATGGGACGTGAGAGAGACCATCTGGCCACCTTTGGAAGGATTGTTACATTATGAAGGAGTACAAGAATTCCAATCTTTTTCAAGACAGTCATGGGCCAGGTGGCGGCTCAGGATCCGGCTCTCATGGATCGGGTTACGGCGGCGGCGGCTCTAACTCTGGATTCTAAGGAAATCATGGCAATTACGGCAGCCAGGGTGGTTAATTACAATCAGTAGAGTAATCAGGGGAGTCAACAGCACCAACAGTCTGGTTAACAGAGCAACCCGAAGCAGTTGAATAGTGGACAGTATCACGTCTCCACCATTAGCTTATGTAAGCGTGACCAGAAGCTTCATAAGAGGGCAGTCAATGCTGTTGAGCCGGCGGTTCCCCATTACTTACGCTGGTCTGAGCAGCCCATTGTGTGGAGTCGGGAAGATCACCCGCCCCGGGTTGATAATCCGGGCCACTTGGCTTTGGTGGTTGCGCCTCAGGTTGGAGGATATAAGTTTACCAAGGTACTCATGGACAGAGGGAGCAGCATCAATATCCTTTATTATGAAACTTTCCGTCGGATGGGGTTGACTGAGAAAAATCTTAAGCCGTCAAACACTGTTTTCCACGGCGTGGTACCTGGTAAGTCGGCCTACCCAGCTGGTAAGATAGCTCTGGAAGTTGCCTTTGGAGATGATCATGACTCTAGGTCGGAGACATTGACCTTTGAAGTGGTCAAGATCCACAGCCCATATCACGCTCTGTTTGGACGGCCGGCTGATGCCAAGTTCATGGCAAGGCCTTGTTATGTGTATCTGCAGCTCAAGATGTCGGGTTACAAAGGAACCATCACGGTGCATGGAAGCCGGAAGATAGCCTAGGAGTGTTAGGAAGGAGACGGTGCTTATGCTGAGTCTATTTGTGCAACTGAGGAGTTTAAGTTTTATAAGGATAATGTTGACCCGGCGGACATGATATCTTTAAAGAAACCAACCACAGAGCAAGATCCTTCACTCAAATTTAAGTCGGCGGATGACACTAAGATGGTTGATTTCGTGCCTGGCGATTCATCAAAGTAGTTCAGTATCAGTGCCAATCTGGATCCGAAATAGGAAAGCGCACTCATCGAGTTAATCCGTGAGAACCGGGACATCTTTGCATGGAAGCCTTCAGACATGCCAGGTGTACCGAGAGAACTCGCTGAGCACACTCTTAATATTGATCCAAAATTTAAGCCGGTCAAGCAGTTTCTTCGTCGATTCAACGAGGAGAGGCGGAAGGCCATTGGAGAGGAAGTGGCCCGGCTCTTGGCAGCCGGGTTTATCGTTGAAGTTTTCCATCCCGAGTGGTTTGCTAACCCAGTGCTGGTACTCAAGAAAAATGGCACTTGGCGGATGTGTGTGGATTACACGGACTTGAACAAGGCTTGTCCGGATGATCCGTTTTCTCTCCCTCATATTGATCAAATCATTGATGCTACGGCGGGTTGTGAGCGCCTGAGTTTTTTGGATGCTTATTCTGGTTATCATCAGATCAAGATGGCAGTTAAGGACCAGGAGAAGACAGCTTTCATTACTTCGTTTGGAGCCTTCTGCTATGTATCTATGCCTTTTGGGCTCAAGAGTTCCCAGGCGACTTATCAGCGGTGTGTGCAAAATTGCCTTCACAAATCAGATTGGGCGCAATGTTCATGCTTATGTCGATGACATTGTGGTTAAGTCAAGAAAGAAGGAGACCCTGATTGACGATTTGAAGGAGACGTTTGACAATCTCCGGGTCTACAAGATGATGCTTAATCCGGCTAAATGTGTCTTTGGTGTGCTCGCGGGCAAGCTGTTGGGTTTCTTGATTTCTAACAGAGGCATTGAAGCTAACCCGGAGAAGATTAAATCCATTACCTCATTGGCTAAGCCGGCGTGTGTTAATGATGTTCAGCGCCTGGTGGGTCGTATTGCGGCTCTGAGCCGGTTCATAAGCAGGCTGGGTGAGAAGGCTATCCCCCTCTATCAAATGATGAAGAAGACAGATCATTTTGTTTGGAGTGATGCTGCTAACCAAGCATTTGAGGATCTGAAGAAACAATTGGCTGAGCCGCCCGTGCTTGCTGCCCCTGTTGATAAGGAGTGTCTATTGTTATATGTGGCTTCTAATAGTTGGGCCGTCAGTGTGGCCATCATGGTAGAAAGGAAGGAGGCAGGCAAGGAATATCTGGTTCAAAGGCCGGTTTATTATATCAGTGAGGTGCTCATTGAGTCCAAGCAGAGATACCCACGTTGGCAGAAGCTTGTGTATGGGGTTTTCATGGCAAGCCGGAAGCTTAAGCAATATTTTCAGGGTCATCCCATCACTGTGATTAGCTCTACTCCTTTGGGAGATATCATCCAAAACAGGGAAGCAACTAGCCGGGTTGCTAAGTGGGCCATTGAGCTTGGACCTCACGGGTTAAAATATGTGCCTCGTATGGCTGTCAAGTCCCTAGCACTTGTGGATTTCATCAATGATTGGACAGAGTTGCAGGCACCGGAGGAAAAGCCGGATAACACATATTGGACTATTCACTTTGATGGATCTAGATAGATAGAGGGCTCGGGGGCTGGAGTTGTTTTGACTTCCCCACGAGGTGATAAATTTTCTTATGTCCTCCGGTTAATGTTCCCTTGTACTAATAATGCCGCTGAGTATGAGGCCTTACTCCATGGTCTTTAGATGGCTAAGGAGATGAATTTAAGCCGGGTGTGATGCTTTGGCAATTCAGATTTGGTGGCCCAACAGGTTTCTGGTACTTGGGGTTCCAAGGATCCGCTCATGGCGGCTTATCGTCGAGAGGTCGATGCCATTGCAGGTCATTTCAAAGGTTACCAAGTTGAACATATTGATCGAAGGAACAATGAGACGGCTAATAACTTAAGCCGGCTAGGCTCTTAGCGTAAGCCGGTTCAACCGAATACATTCCTGGATGTTCAACTCAACCCTTCTGTTAAGTTGCCTACGAAGGAGGACCTTGCTATTCCTGAGACGGAAGCAAAATTGGTGGCGGCTCTTCATGCTATTCCTGATTGGACAGTTCCCTATTTGGCTTACATGACCCGGGGTGAGTTACCTGAGGATGAGACCTTGGCCAGGCAGATAACCCGACGGTCTAAGTCAATGACAATTGTCAATGGGGAGCTGCACCATTGCAGTGTTACAGGGGCGTTTCAGCATTGCGTTTCTCCTGAAGAAGGCGGTGAGATTCTGCGTGAGATCCACGAAGGAGATTGTGGTCATCATGCCGGCTCTAAATCTCTACTGGCCAAGGCTTTTCATCACGGTTTCTACTGGCTGACGGCTCATGCTGATGCCGAGGATTTGGTTAGGAAATGTGACGGTTGTGCGAAGTTTTCACGTCGAGCTCATGTTCCGGCTCAGGAGCTGAGGATGATCCCAATCACTTGGCCGTTTGCAACTTGGGGGCTTGGTATGGTTGGACCTTTTAAGAGGTCCAAGGATAAGAAGACCCACCTTTTGGTGGCAGTCTATAAGTTCACTAAGTGGGTAGAGGCAGAGTCGGTCAGTAAGTGTGACGCAACCACGTCGGTTCAATTCATGAAGAAGGTGATCTTCCGTTTTGGCTTTCCACACAGCATTATAACAGATAATGGCACTAATCTATCCAAGGGGGCTATGAAATAATTTGTCAACGTGGGCATATCCGGCTCGATATATCATCAGTGGCTCACCCCCAATCCAGTGGTCAAGCTAAGAGAGCCAATCAAGAGATCCTAAGAGGCATCAAGCCCCGGCTTATGGTTCCCTTACAGAGGACGCCGGGTTGTTGGGTGGAGGAGTTACCTTCTGTTTTATGGAGCACTAATACCACCCCCAACAGGTCTACGGGTTATACACCTTTCTTCATGGTCTACGAAGCAGAGGCGGTTCTCCCTAGTGACATTCGCCACGACTCACCCCGCGTGGCGGCTTATGTTGAAGCTGACAATGGAAAAGCAAGTCAGGAAGCACTTGACCTGTTAGATGAGGAGCATGACATAGCGGCGGCTCGTTCGGCGATTTACCAGCAAGATCGGCGCCGTTACCACAGCCGCCGGGTTAAAACCAGAATTTTTTCAAGAAGGCGATCTGGTACTCCGGCTCATCCAGGATCAGACTGATATGCACAAGTTGTCCCCACCTTGGGAAGGGCCCTTTGTGGTCAGTAAGAATCTCAACAATGGGTCGTACTACCTTATCGATGTTCGAGAGCACAAAGACTCACGTAAGTCGGAGGAAGAGACCCACTGGTCGTGGAATATTGCTCATCTTCGGCCTTACTACACTTGAGCCAATGGCTCTTCTGATGTACATATTTTTGACAATGTATATATCATGATCAATATAATAAAGTTGGCATCCCTGCTAAAGCAGGGCCTCTGTCGTTTTTCTCTTTAAATAAAGAGTCTTTTGGTTACTTGGGGGCTTCCAGCTCATGAGCGAAGCCATGATTACCCTTTGAACTGGCTTAAAAGCCAATTGTAAAAAAAACTTGGGGGCTTGCTGCCAACGTCAAAAGGGACCAAAGAGAGTCTGTTGCAAAAGCACAACTCAAAAGTGCCCATTGAGCACATCTCAAAAATATTGCTTGGGGGCTCTTTTGTTCTAAAGAACACAATGTTTTTATAACCCTTGTAATAGGCTTAAAAGCCAGGCTTGGAAGCCAGGTGTATTCACCTAAAACCTCGGGTTGTCCCGCCTTTTTTAAGTAAGCCACTCCGCCCACGTAATCCTGGAATGACCCGCCGAACTTGTCAAAGTTAAAACGAGGATTGGTTCTGTGAGGTCCATCTTATAAGGTTTGTATATAGGTTTAACTCAGTGGTTGTGCAGCCCGTGAAAGCACTCGATTTTCGGCCTGGCAGCCTATGAAAAGCCTCGTTTTTCATTTGTTTTTATTCGACAAATTTTTTGAGGTTTATCGAATGAGGCTTATAAGGTTTTATTATTACAATTCACTGGTGTTTATTAACTCGGCTTGACTTTCGACTATAAGTCGTCAGTACATGATAAGTTACTATCCGATGTTTATTAACCCGGCCTGGTTTTTGACTATAAGTCGCCAGTATGAGATAACATAATATCCCGTGTGTAATTAACCCGGACTGGCTTTCTTCATAAGCTGGCAATATATGATAAGTTACCAGTGCTCAAGTTTGGGGTATCACCCTTACTCTATTGATTTGGTAAACCAACAGTATGATCAAATATCACATGTATGACGTATTTTGTTATAATTGAGGCAGTCCTGGTTATAAGCTATTTTAGTTGCCAGTGATTATGTATTGGGCATTATGACCCGTCCCACGGTACACCGTGGGACACTTGTGATCTGTTTTGCATACAGGAACAGACTCAAACAATTGATATTATAAGCATCAGTGGCATATCTTCAATTGGTAGATCAATAGTCTCATGCAAAGCTGAACGCGCACAATGGCACGACAGACTCAAAGTTTTACTACCCTATTACATGCCTCCATGGGCCAAATAAGATCAAAGTGTTTTTCAAAAGATCAAGTGTTAGAGCCGCCCGACGGTTCAATCTTCTTGGCCTTGCTGCTCGGAGTCTTCTGCATCAACCTTTGGTGGCTCTTCGTCTTCTTCCGCTATATGAAAAGTGGGTGATGACCAATCGATGCCAGATAAAGCTTCAAATTCAGCCTCGTCATCTATAAGCTCAGACGGATCGACTTCAGGGGCAAAGGTGTGCTTACGGGTTGGCAGGATTAAGTCCATCACTTTGTAAGCCGGGGTTGGCATCTTTTTATTCTCCTGGTTATAAGCCGGATGGTACTTGGAGAGGTCTGAATCATTGGCAATCAGAGTGGCCATTGGACGAATTTCCTTTACGCAAGCTGAGAAGTCTTTCTGATCGACAGCTGTACCATCTTCTTTCAAGCTTGGGTAACCAGTGGCTACCTCAGACGGGTCAAGCTCTGGTACCCATGCCTTGGCCCGGTTCAAAGCCGTCACAGCGCCGGCTCTTGCAGATGATCGCTTTATCTCATCAAATCTTACAGGAAGCACAAAGAGTTTCTTTAAAACATCTATCAACAAAGTTGGTGCTTGACCTGCTGGAGAAATGGCGGCTAATGCACGTTGAGTCCCGGTGTACAGCTGCTCGACAAGTGTGTAGACAACTTTAAGCTTCACAAGCACATCTTGATTGATATTGCTGCTCCTGGGACCTGGATATATCGCAGAATGATTAAATGGCGGGTTATGTGATCGAAATAATACTTCATTGTTGATGATTGGCAAGGCCGCTCACCAAAGATTGCTGAAACCATCTGAGTTACACGGTGTTTTAAACCGGTGAGCTCAGTGGTCACCTCTTGAAGCGTTGCTTCTGCCTTCTCAGGACGTTGCGTTAAAACCGTCTTTTCATCTGCCCAAGTCTTTTTCTCTGCCTCAAAGCTGGTCATCAGTTTTTCGACTCAGCCACGCTAAACTGGAATTTTACTCGGCCTTCCGGGTCTCAGTTTCCTGAGTCGCCAGCCGGGTCTTGGCATCATTCAATTGGGACTCCAATTCAGCAGTGGCAGCCTATATAAAGTATGGAGTTATCAACATTTATATCAAGAATACAAGGCCCAAGTCTTTTGCCAGCAACAACACTTGAAACTTGGGGGCTAATGTCTATCGAAGCAATTTTTCAAGACAACGACTATTATGAATAAAGTCCCAAGTACTTTGCAAGAAAGACTACTTGGCACTTGGGGGCTAATGCATATCGTTTGTATCTTTTTTATCATGAGCTGAAAGTGCTATAAACAGTCCCAACCGACTCGGGGGGCTATGCAGTCAAGCTCTCTTTTCTTATACAAAGACAAATAAGACCGGCTCATTCCTGCGGGTTAAAACGGCCCTTGGGGGCTATGGATGCACAACTGAAACTTGGGCAAACATCCGGCTTAAATTTAAACCGGACAAGGAGGGATTCTAGGACAGTCGTTTATGGATTCTTCTAAAGTCTACAACCTATTCAATCTTATCATAGCCAGTAGACTTGGGGCTGGCATGATATGTATATAAATTACTTAAAGCTAGAAATCATACCTCATATTTCTGGTGCATCTGTTTCACCATATCAATTTCAAGGTCGCGGCTGGAGTGGACCTGGCTGAGGTAGCCGGAGAGGATCTCATTGCTTCTCAATTGTGCATAATGGGATATATCAAACTTCAGTTTCTGCCTCTCAATAACCACTTGCTTGGCAGTGTGTTTGGCTAAATTTATTGGATTTCCCGGTTCAACAAAGCCGGTGCCAGTAATCAATACATCATCATTGTGAGCCTCTGACGGCTTAGGTGAGCCTGAGGGGGCAGGAGTTGAAGGATTAATAGCAGTGCCATCAACACTGAGATCCGGAATCTCAGGCGAAGTGACAGTAACAGGTTCCTCCTGCTATTTGTCAGTAGCTTCAAGAACCGAGACTTGTGGCTCCGGCTCAGCAGTTTTCGGCGCTTCCGTTGGTTTGTTCACCTTCGCCTTCTTGTTGGGCTTTGCTTGTCCACTACACGGATTATGACAAGTTAGTGTAAATATAAGGGTATGAAGAATTACAGGGTCAAATCAATTGCTATTACCCAGGGGCAGTTTTGAAAGCTGGCAACTCAGTTTGTGATGAGTCGCCAGAAGAAGAACGGGCAAGTTCCTGATTAAGGGTCATCAATAGAGTCAGAAGGTAAACAAATAAGATCCGCCAAACAGATAAAAGAGTAATTAGGGAAAGAACCTTGTTTCGACATTTTCAAGGGGCAGGAGTGTTAGGTAAGCCGGATGATAACTCGTCACCTCCACTGGTCCGGGTCTAGCGGCGGTTCTCATGTTGCTGTTGCTTCAAAAGAAAGTGAGGATCCAAATAAGCCAAGGGGTGTGAAAACCTTACTTTCTGGGTTACTTGTCGATGTTTCTGTCCTGGCAAAGGGTCTGAGCTGGAGGAAATAATAGTTACCTCTTCTTCAGCTGCTTGGCTGGCTCCCATGTCAGCCTGATAATAATCAGTGTCAATAAGATGATTGAAAAATAAGCCAAGAGAGTCGAGGGCTACCTCCGACTCAGAGGTGTCATCCAGCTTGAGTAGGTCAGAGGCGCTTGGTTTCTTCTTCTTCTTGGTGGTCTTCTTGGCGGATTTCCTAGCAGCCTTTTTGGCAGCCCTGGCCTTTTTTGCAGCCTCGTGGTCATACTCCACTTTCCAAAATTCAGACTTAGCTTGCAAAGGTTATTAAGGGTTGAGTTAATAAGATATTTCAAATGACGAGGTGAAGATAAGTAAGGTCAAAGGCTTACATCTGGTGGCGGGTTAAGCTTGCAGAAAGGGGCCAGACCCACTTTACCACAATCTTCTGGGTCTTTGTTCAGAAGAGATTTAAGCATCTCATTTATTGCTTCATCAGTTAATGGTGCGGAGCTGTGGCGCAGTGAATCTTTTTCACCACCAGTGTAAGTACACATTAAGCCGGTGCGGCGGCTCAATGGAATGATCTGCTAGGAAACCCAACACATGACTAAATCAACACCAGTCGGCCAATTTCCTAGCAGATCTTTGACCTTCACAATAGTAGGTGTAATCTTCTTCCGTTCAGCGGTAGTAAGTTTTTCGGGAAGGTTATGTTTTGGGTCCAGGCGCTCAACACGATAACCCGGCAGCGGATTCTCGTCACCCGGAGAAGTATCCTTGCAATAAAGCCACGTCTGGTTCCAGTCTTTGGGGTGACTCGGCAAGGAGGCGTAAGGAAAGATGGCGTCTCTTCTGCGTTGAATTGAAATTCAGCCGAGCTCCAAGCTAGGACCATTTGTGAACTCGGTCTGGCGGTTTAAGTAAAAATACTCTCTAAAGAGTTCAACACTGGGCTCCTCTTGAAGGTACACCTCACAGAAGACTTGAAAGTTGCAAATATTTGACACGGAATTGGGTCCGATGTCTTGAGGGTGGAGCTAGAAAAAGTGCATAACGTCTCGGAAGAACATAGAGCCGGGCGGTGAGAAGCCCCGGTTCATGTGGTCAGTAAAAATGATGACTTCGCCGTCTTTCGGCTGAGGTTTTTGTTCGCCCGAGTCAGGAGCACGGTAATAAATCACACTCTTGGCAGGTAGATACCCGACTTTGAAAAAATCCTTAAAAGTACCCTCGGTGACGATGGAGGGATCCCAGTTGCATGTGAAGACTGTTTTGGGCGGCATTGTGAAAGAAAGAAAGCCTGAAGAAAAAGAAAAATTTGCCGGTTCAAGTCAATTGGTGAAATCACAGGTTAAGCGCTGACTGTATAGATTCAGAATGGCAGCTTAAGTGAGGACTAATGGTACATGGATAATTGTAAGCCGGACGTGTAAGCCGCCATGAAAGGTATAGGTGTTCAAAATCTGATAAAGGGTAAAATTCTACAAAGTGTTGGACAAACAGGTTTCACAGATTAAAGTTATAGATTTGGATTTGAAACTGTTCAGAAAAAGGGAATAAATTCGAAACCTACAGAGGCGACAGTGGAAAAGCAGAGGTGCTCTAAAGGGGATCTGTAGCGATGAGGGTATATTCTAGTATCAAAAACAGATGCTAAAACTACTATCGCGCGAGATTTATGTGGTTTTTGGATCTAATCCATGGATATAAACAAGGATAAAGAAGGGCGGCGAAGAAAACTGACGAACACTGACGAACATCGAAACCCTAATGCCATATCTATGGCGAAAGAAAAGAGGGCTTACTGAGGCTGATGGGATGGCGGAGAGGCACCGTGGTTCTCTGGTCCGTTCAGGGTGATGCAGCGGCCGGAGTTGAGGTCGGACACGAAGGTTGACGGCGGCGGAGATCGTGCGGGTTGGTGCGTCGCGAGGAGGAAGAGGAAAGTGACAAGGAAAGGGAGGAGAATGAGAGGAGAGTCCGAGGTCTTATTTATAAGACTGGAAGGACAAACGATAGGCGCGAGAATCGAGGAGGCAGAAAATGGATAAGCGACAGCGTGGGCGCCTCGATTTTTGGAGGGACAGTAAAGAAGAAGATTTATTAAAGATTTGGGTTCTGTGAAGCATTAATGGCAGGTGACGTCACGGTGGGTTATCTTAAATTCCGGAGATGATGTCATGGCGGGTTACAATATTTCACAGTAAGATGAGGAAGAATTTTTCTAAGTATTGAAGATTGACATGAACAAGTCCAAATCAACCTGGGGCCTAATGTTGGGATATGACTATCAGGTATGACCCGCCCAGGAGGGGCCGGGTCATCCCAATGGCGGTTCATCTCATATGAAGCCCAAGAGCATGTTAACAATGGTGGTTCATAGATAGGCTTAGTAGAGGGCCCAAAACCGAAGGGGGCTTAAGGCCCACGGATATAAACTGCCATGTATATAGACCTGTATTGTAAGGCATGTAAGAAAGGTCACTGAGCCGGACACGTTGTATGAGCCGGCCAGGACTCATACAAGGGGACGACCCAGCGGCGGCTTAGGACAAGAAACAACAGATCAAGAACCGGGCTAAGCATATTCTCTCCCTGGTCATCGAAACCCTAGCGATACCACCTCAACTGGATTAGGCCTTTACCTTCACCGCAAAGGGCCTAACCAGTATAAACTCCTCGTGTCCTTTGTCCTTATTAACCCCTTTAAGCTAATCTCGTTGCGATGGCTCCACGACTAAGTCCTCACACTTGAACATCTGCCGTGACAATTCCACAACATCTATGATGGGAGAATTGAAATTCTTCTTAGGTCTTCAGATACGTCAACAATAGCGCAATGGCATATTCATATCTCAGCAGAAATAACTCAAGGATGTATTAAGGAAATTCGGCATGCAAGATTGCAAAGGCATCAAATTCCCTATGCCCACAAATGGCCGTCTATGCACTGATGAAAATGGTATTGACTTTGATCAAAAGGTGTACCGCTCCATGATTGGCTCTCTATTGTATTTTTGTGCATCTAGGCCAGATATTATGCTTAGTGTTTGCATGTGTGCCTGATTTCAAGCTACATCGAAGGAATCACACCATAAGGTTGTGAAGCATATTCTTCGATATCTAGCTCACACTCCAACACTTGGATTATGGTATCCCAAGGGCTCGGCTTTTGATCTCATTGGATATTCAGACTCTGACTATGCTGGTGATCATGTGGACCGCAAGTCAACATCAGACACATGCCATTTCCTTGGACGATCCTTGGTCTGTTGGTCCTCGAAGAAACAGAACTGCGTATCGCTCTCTACTGCTGAAGCTGAGTCCATTGCTGTTGGTTCGTGTTGTGCTCAATTTCTATGGATGAGGCAAACCCTCAAGGACTACAACATCAATGTGAAGAATGTGCCACTCTCACTACAAAAAAAAGACACATCCGTGACATTTTGGGCCGAACGAATTTTTTTCTGTCATACTTATGACACTTCTATGACGATAATTGTGACAAAACCCGGTATCATCATAGATGTGGTGGGGTCCTACTTCTATGACAAAAAATCATGACAGAAGATGGGCTTTTCATCCTGGGCGGACCTTCTTTGGGCTGTCCATGACGGAAAAAACCGTGGTAGAAGTGAGGGCGAGGAAAATATTGGGGTGTTCCCGGTTACAGTGGGTGGTCGGGGCCGAGCGATGCGCGTTTCTCTCGTACACGCACGCGCGTGGGTGCGAGGCATTGGGCTCTAATTGAACCCGAGTGAGGCATTGGGCTCTAATTGAACCCGAGCGATTGCACTGCAGGCTACGTGTTACAGAACCCGAGCGATGGATCGATCCCTTGCTGTTAACAGAACCCGAGTGTGATTCCTTCGCTACTGCTGCTAACTGAAGCCAATCGATGCTGCCTCTGGATGAATAGTGAGCGTTGTTGAGGGGGTTTGGAAGAATAGTTACCGGTGGGGGGTTGGATGAACAGGACCCCGTGGTAGTAGAGGCCGTTGCCGCTGGATGAACAGTCCCCCCATCGATCGAGCAGGTGGATGAACAGGACCCCGTGGAGGGCTAGATGAACAGCTCCCCGTGGAGGGCTGGATGAACAGCTCCCCGTGGAGGGCTGGTTGAACAGTAGCAGGTGGAGGGCTGGATGAACAGTAGCCCATGGAGGGGTGGTTGAACGGGACCCCATGGAGAGGGTTGGTTGAACAGTAGCCGGTGGAGGAGCGCGCGGTGGAGGCTGGATGAACAGGAGCCCATGGATGAACAGTCGCAGGTGGAGGCTGGAGGACATCGACAGTGGAGATGAACAGTCTCCCGTGGAGTCCCGTTTTGCGGTACGCCACACCCCTCCCGATGAACAGGACCCCCGTTTCAACTGTAGCGCTCCAACACAAGTCCGTTTTCTCCGTTTTGCGGTACGCCACACCCCTCCCGATCAACAGGACCCCGTTTCCATCGTTTTGCGGTACGCCAGACCCCTCCCGATGAACACGATCCCGTTTCCACCGCGGCCGGTCGAACACAAGGCCGTTTCCTCCGTTCTGCGGTACGCCAGGCCTCGTTTCCATCGCCTGTTCTGTCCAAGCCGGTTGGCTCCCGATGAACAACACGCGTTCCATTGCCTCCCGATGAACACGATGCATCCCATTGCCTCCTGATGAACACAATGACGACATAGTTTCTCCATTCCGAACCAACCATGTACACGAGCCCTGGCCGTACGTATGCGTGAGTAGGCGTTTGAGACCCCGCCCGTATGTACGTACGTGGCCGTATTTACTTTCTTGCAGCATGGTTGTTGTACGTACATGTACATGCTACGTGCGCGCCTCTACTACCACACGTGCGCGCCTCTACTACCACACGTGACCTTCCTTACACGGCCACGGTTCATCGCTGTAGCCTGCAAACAGACCGATCGACCAGTATGTACGTACACGTTCGCGACCAGAATGACAACGCTACATAAGCTTCGACCGGGTGGGTCCCGACTGTCAGGCACTTCCTTGCGTGTGAAGATGTAGCTGGTGGGTCCCAGCAGTTAGGGGGTGAATTGTTTTTTTCCATAATATGGACGCACTTCCTTGCGTGCGAAGATGTAGCTGGTGGTCCCAGCAGTCAGGGGGCAAATCATTTTTTTGCCCGTAATATGGATGCACTTCCTTGCATGCGAAGATGTAGCAGGTGGGTCCCAGCAGTCAGGGAGGAAACGTTTTTTCGCGAAATGCGGTGGCCCGTCTGGTGGGTCCCTGCTATCAGGTGGAGGAATAATTATTTTCCGCGTAATAAGGAGGCACTTCCTTGCTGCGGTCGTGGACCCAGCTGCCAGCCTCTCCACGTAAAGTACTCTTCTAATGGAAGTTGGTCATTGACCACATTGACCACGCCACGCCAAGAGCACCAAGGCGGTGGACGATGGCATCAAGTGTTGATGGTTAACAAAACCACCAGTTTCAAGAAAAAGGGCAAAGGGAAGAAGAAAGGGAACTTCAAGAAGAACAACAAACAAGTTGCTGCTCAGGAGAAGAAACCCATGTATGGACCTAAGCTTGAGACTGAGTGCTTCTACTGCAAGCAGACTGGTTACTGGAAGCGGAACTGCCCCAAGTATTTGGCGGATAAGAAGGATGGCAAGGTGAACAAAGGTATATGTGATATACATGTTATTGATGTGTACCTTACTAATGCTCGCAGTAGCACCTGGGTATTTGATACTGGTTCTGTTGCTAATATTTGCAACTCGAAATAGGGACTACGGATTAAGATAAGATTGGCTAAGGACGAGGTGACGATGCGCGTGGGAAATGGTTCCAAAGTCGATGTGATCGCGGTCGGTACGCTACCTCTACATCTACCTTCGGGATTAGTTTTAGACCTAAATAATTGTTATTTGGTGCCAGCGTTGAGCATGAACATTATATCTGGATCTTGTTTGATGCAAGACGGTTATTCATTTAAATCAGAGAATAATGGTTGTTCTATTTATATGAGTAATATCTTTTATGGTCATGCACCCTTGAAGAGTGGTCTATTTTTGTTGAATCTTGATAGTAGTCATACACATATTCATAATATTGAAACCAAAAGATGCAAAGTTGATAATGATAGTTCAACTTATTTGTGGCACTGCCGTTTGGGTCATATCGGTGAAAAGCGCATGAAGAAACTCCATACTGATGGACTTTTGGAACCACTTGATTATGAATCACTTGGTACTTGCGAACCGTGCCTCATGGGCAAGATGACTAAACCGCCGTTCTCCGGAACTATGGAGCGAGCAACTGATTTGTTGGAAATCATACATACTGATGTATGTGGTCCAATGAATGTTGAGGTTCGCGGTGAGTATCGTTATTTTCTCACCTTCACAGATGATTTGAGCAGATATGGGTATATCTACTTGATGAAGCATAAGTCTGAAACAATTGAAAAGTTCAAAGAATTTCAGAGTGAAGTTGAAAATCAGCGTAACAAGAAAGTAAAGTTTCTACGATCTGATCGTGGAGGAGAATATTTGAGTTACGAGTTTGGTCTTCATTTGAAACAATGCGGAATAGTTTCGCAACTCACGCCACCCGGAACACCACAGCGTAATGGTGTGTCCGAACGTCGTAATCGTACTTTACTAGATATGGTGCGATCTATGATGTCTCTTACTGATTTACCGCTATCATTTTGGGGATATGCTCTAGAGACTGCTGCATTCACGTTAAATAGGGCACCATCTAAATCCGTTGAGACGACGCCTTATGAACTGTGGTTTGGCAAGAAACCAAAGTTGTCGTTTCTTAAAGTTTGGGGCTGCGATGCTTATGTGAAAAAGCTTCAACCTGATAAGCTCGAACCCAAATGGGAGAAATGTGTTTTCGTAGGATACCCAAAAGAGACTGTTGGGTACAACTTCTATCACAGATCCGAAGGCAAGACTTTTGTTGCTAAATTTGGATCCTTTCTAGAGAAGGAGTTTCTCTCGAAAGAAGTGAGTGGGAGGAAAGTAGAACTTGATGAGATAACTGTATTAGTGAGGAAGTTAATGATGATGATCATGAAACTTCAGATCAAGTTGTTACTGAACCTCGTAGGTCAACCAGAGTAAGATCCGCACCAGAGTGGTACGGTAATTCTGTTTTGGAGGTTATGTTACGAGACCATGACGAACCTACGAACTATGAAGAAGCGATGGTGAGCCCAGATTCCGAAAAATGGCTTGAGGCCATGAAATCTAGGATGGGATCCATGTATGAGAACAAAGTGTGGACTTTGGTTGACTTGCCCGATGATCGGCAAGCAATTGAGAATAAATGGATGTTCAAGAAGAAGACTGACGCTGACGGTAATGTTACTGTCTACAAAGCTCGACTTGTTGCAAATGTTTTTTGACAAGTTCTAGGGATTGACTACAATGAGACTTTCTCACCCGTAGCGATGCTTAAGTCTCTCCGAATCATGTTTGCAATTGCCGCATTTTATGATTATGAAATTTGGCAAATTGACGTCAAAACTGCATTCCTAAATGGATTTCTGGAAGAAGAGTTGTATGTGATGCAACCGGAAGGTTTTATTGATCCAAAGGGAGCTAACAAAGTGTGCAAGCTCCAGCGATCCATTTATGGACTGGTGCAAGCCTCTCGGAGTTGGAATAAACGTTTTGATAGTGTGATCAAAGCATATGGTTTTATACAGACTTTTGGAGAAGCATGTATTTACAAGAAAGTGAGTGGGAGCTCTGTAGCATTTCTGATATTATATGTGGATGACATATTGTTGATCGGAAATGATATAGAATTTCAGGATAGCATAAAGGGATATTTGAACAAGAGTTTTCCAATGAAAGACCTCGGTGAAGCTGCTTATATATTGGGCATCAAGATCTATAGAGATAGATCAAGACGCTTAATTGTACTTTCACAAAGCACATACCTTGACAAAGTTTTGAAGAAGTTCAAAATGGATCAAGCAAAGAAAGGGTTCTTGCCTGTGTTACAAGGTGTGGAGTTGAGTAAGACTCAATGCCCGACCACTTCAGAAGATATAGAGAAGATGAAGGATGTTCCCTATGCTTCACCCATAGGCTCTATCATGTATGCAATGCTGTGTACCAGACCTGATGTGTGCCTTGCTATTAGTTTAGCAGGGAGGTACCAAAGTAATCCAGGAGTGGATCACTGGACAGCGGTCAAGAACATCCTAAAATACCTGAAAAGGACTTAGGATATGTTTCTCGTTTATGGAGGTGACAAAGAGCTCGTCGTAAACGGTTACGTCGATGCAAGCTTTGACACTGATCTGGACGATTCTAAATCGCAAACAGGATACGTATTTATATTGAACGGTGGAGCTGTCAGTTGGACAAGTTCTAAGCAAAGCGTTGTGGCGGGATCTACGTGTGAAGCGGAGTACATAGCTGCTTCGGAAGCAGCAAATGAAGGAGTCTGGATGAAGGAGTTCATATCCGATCTAGGTGTCATACCTAGTGCATCGGGTCCAATGAAAATATTTTGTGACAATACTGGTGCAATTGCCTTGGCAAAGGAATCCAGATTTCACAAGAGAACCAAGCACATCAAGAGACGCTTCAACTCCATCAGGGATCAAGTCCAGGTGGGAGACATAAAAATTTGCAAGATACATACGGATCTGAATATTGCAGACCCGTTGACTAAGCCTCTTCCACGAGCAAAACATGACCAGCACCAAGGCTCCATGGGTGTTAGAATCATTACTGTGTAATCTAGATTATTTACTCTAGTGCAAGTGGGAGACTGAAGGAAATATGCCCTAGAGTCAATAATAAAGTTATTATTTATTTCCTTATATCATGATAAATGTTTATTATTCATGCTGGAATTGTATTAACCAAAAACATAATACTTATGTGAATAAATAGACAAACAGAGTGTCACTAGTATGCCTCTACTTGACTAGCTCGTTGATCAAAGATGGTTATGTTTCCTAGCCATTGCGATGAGTTTTCATTTGATTAACGGGATCACGTCATTAGGAGAATGATGTGATTGACTTGACCCATTCGGTTAGCTTAGTACACGATCGTTCAGTATTCTGCTATTGCTTTCTTCATGACTTATACATGTTCCTATGACTATGAGATTATGCAACTCCCGTTTATCGGAGGAACACTTTGTGTGCTACCAAATGTCACAACGTAACTGGGTGATTATAAAGGTGCTCTACAGGTGTCTCTAAAGGTACTTGTTAGGTTGGCGTATTTTGAGAT
Source organism: Triticum aestivum (assembly GCF_018294505.1). NCBI lineage: Eukaryota > Viridiplantae > Streptophyta > Magnoliopsida > Poales > Poaceae > Triticum > Triticum aestivum. The sequence goes on along the minus strand of NC_057814.1, from coordinate 58,977,107 downwards.
TAGGATTTGTCACTCCGATTGTCGGAGAGGTATCTCTGGGCCCACTCGGTAATGCACATCACTATAAGCCTTGCAAGCATTGCAACTAATGAGTTAGTTGCGGGATGATGTATTACGGAACGAGTAAAGAGACTTGCCGGTAACGAGATTGAACTAGGTATTGAGATACCGACGATCGAATCTCGGGCAAGTAACATACCGATGACAAAGGGAACAAACATATGTTATTATGCGGTTTGACTGATAAAGATCTTCATAGAATATGTAGGAGCCAATATGAGCATCCAGGTTCCGCTATTGGTTATTGACCGGAGACGTGTCTCGGTCATGTCTACATAGTTCTCGAACCCGTAGGGTCCGCACGCTTAAAGTTCGATGACGGTTATTATGAGTTTATGTATTTTGATGTACCGAAGGTTGTTCGGAGTCCAGGATGTGATCACGGACATGAAGAGGAGTCTCAAAATGGTCGAGACATAAACATCAATATATTGGAAGCCTATATTTGGATATCGGAAGTGTTCCGGGTGAAATCGGGATTTTACCGGAGTACCGGGGGTTACCGGAACCCCCCGAGGGCTTAATGGGCCTACATGGGCCTTAGTGGAGAAGAGGAGAGGCGGCCAGGGCAGGCCGCGCGCCCCCTCCCCCTCTAGTCCGAATTGGACAAGGAGGGGGGCAACACCCCCCTTTCCTTCCTCTCTCTCTCCTCCTTCCCCCTTGTCCTAATCCAACAAGGAAGGGAGGGATTCCTACTCCCGGTGGGAGTAGGACTCCTCCTGGCGCGCCTCCTCCTGGTCGGCCGCCTCTCCCCCCCTTTGCTCCTTTATATACGGGGGCAGGGGGGCACCCCATAGACACACAATTGATCATTGATCTCTTAGCCGTGTGCGGTGCCCCCCTCCACCATAATCCACCTCGATAATATCGTAGTGGTGCTTAGGCGAAGCCCTGCGTCAGTAGAACATCATCATCGTCACCACGCCGTCGTTCTAACGAAACTCTCCCTCAACACTCGGCTGGATCAAAGCTCGAAGGACATCATCGAGTTGAATGTGTGCAGAACTCGGAGGTGCCGTGCGTTCGGTACTTGGATCGGTCGGATCATGAAGACGTACGACTACTTCCTTTTTGTTGTGTCAATGCTTCCATTGTCGGTCTACAAGGGTACATGGACAAACTCTCCCCTCTCGTTGCTATGTATCACCATGATCTTGCGTGTGCGTCGGATCTTTTTTGAAATTACTACGTTCCCGAACATTTTCTTCATCCAATTCCTCAACGCCGGCCTCTTCAGCAGTAAACTGAGGCATAGGCGAGGAGACAACTGGTGTTGAAGCGATTTCATCAGCTTCAATTTCTTCATCCATCTGCTCTGTGGAAGCAGCAAAAGGAACGTCATCATCTGATCCACTAGGGATCACATATTCTTCATCGAAAGGGACTAGTTCCTTTGATGGCATGCTTGAGACTGGAACAGATTCAATAGGATTTTCATATGAGCTGGTCAATGTCTTCATCTTCTTCGGAGCTGAAGAATCTGATGAAGTTTATGCTTTCCTCTTCTTCACAGCTGCATGCTCTGCAGCCTTGGTTTTCTTCACATCTGACGCAGATGGAATGATCGGAGTTGGTGTAGGCGCAGGAGGTGCAGAGGAACTTAGTTGAATTTCTTCAGGCACAACTGATGCAGTTGCCCTGACTTCTTCATTTTCTTCAGGCACAACCATTGAAGCTTCAGCTGTCCTGACATTATCTTCAGGCGCACCACTTGTGGATGCCCTGGCAATTTCTTCAGCGGCTGGAATGCAGTCATCATCCCTGGTACTCTCATTTTCTTCAGCAGCCTGATTTTCATCAGCGGTGCTGGCATGTTCTTCAGTTGGCTGAGCAGATGCTTCAGCCAGAGGAATTTCTTGTTGCGTTGGGGCTGCAACATTGGAGGTGAACTTTTCAGACAACTTCACAAACCTGACTTTGGCTCCAAGCCAGTCAGCACTGTATGCGTCAAATTCATCATTGAGTTGCTTGATCTCAGATTGAATTGTGACTAGTTCTTCAGTTGTCATTGAGACAACGTGTTTATTCAGAAAACGCTCTTTCTTGTATTGAGCTTTCTTGATCTGCCTGGCCTTCTCATACTTCCATTTTTCTTCTTGGATGAAGGCAGTCAACATATGACTTTGGCCAGGAGTCAATTTGAATTCAGGCATGGGAGCATTGGGGTCCTTGTGCCAGAGATCAATGTAATCGAGGATCAACTTTGGATCCAAAAGCAATGGCACAGTACTTCCTTTGGCGCTTGCGGCCCTTTGCTGCCTGTCCCTGATGATTTCTGCAAGTTCTTCATCATCAAATTTGTCTTCATCAGACGGTACTTGGAAGGCGACTCGCTTCTTGTGAGGACTTGGTCGAAGACCTCGTCCAGCAGTGGCCTTTGTTTTCAGTAGAGTGGGGCCAGCTGAGGAACTAGCAGAAGCTCCAGAGGCAATAGAGATGCCTGTCGTCCTTTGGCACGTGGCGAGATGCACAGGTGCTGAGGATTTGGTCGGAGCAGCTGAGGACTTTGGCGGAGGAGCTGAAGAATTTGGAGGAGCAGGAGCAGCATGAGGAATTGGCCGTGAGGGCATTGAAGAATCTGGCCGTGAGGGCGTTGCTGAGGAACTTGGCCATGAGGGCATCGAAGAAGAAGCACTTGGCTTATGAGCAGGCCTCTTAGCCATGGCCTTCTTCGGCTTGCTTGCAGAGGCCTCAACAGTAGCAGCAGCAGAGTCTTCGTTGAATTTCCTCACTGCTTCTCTCGCTTGTCTGGCCAACTTTGCCTGGCGCTTGGCCCATTCATAAGGATAATCCTCACCACGCTTGAGGCTGGTGGGATCTACTATTTGGCCAGGTGCCAATGGAGGTCTTGGGCATGGAGGATTGAGTGCGAATTTCTTCATGTACTCGGGAGTAACATATTTGTACTCCCTCCATTCCCGTGCCCATCTCCTTTCTATCCTTTGGATGCACGCCTTGCGTTGATTCTTGTCCTCCTTACCAAACTTGGCCTCATCAGGAGTGCAATAGTCCGTGTATATATCATCGGGGATCTCAAAAGCAGTATTGACCTCAGGCTTCTTTCCTCCCTTCTATGGCTTCTTTCCATCAACCATTTTCTTCACATGAGGAATTTGAACAATGGAATTTTCTGAAGATTTATGTAACTTTTCTTCGAGGAACGCGGCTAATGAGTTAAGTTGATGAGAACCTAGTGATTCAGCAACGGACATGAGTACCTGTGAACAGAGTATAGTTGCGAGGAATTTGGAGAGCTCATATGCGTTCTTAGAAGGTTTTGTAAAAGAACAAGTTTGAGGAATTTGACCAGATGAGTCTTGAAGAATTTCACTAAGCGTTCTTTGTCTTAGGTTCCAGAGTTGTATAGATTAGAAATCCACACAATTGAGGAATCTGGAAGAAAAATATAGCTTAGAGAAACGAATCAAGGACAGATGATATGTGAGGTGTTTAGTGTGTGATGAATTTGAAGAATAAACACCTTTGAAGATTTTGTAGAAAATATTAAAATCAACGAGGGTAGTAAAAGTAACTTTTAATTACCCTGGACGAAGAACTCGACGAACTGAGATGTGTAGATGTGATGTTCGTCAGCTCAGATCTTCCACGCCCTAACTCGGCTGAAGAAGACAGCTATGGCGGCGGCGGAGTGAAGAAATCTGCAGCCGGCGCGAGTACGACGGCGGCGAGGTCGAGGCAGTGAAGCTCTTCCTCACCGGCGACGATGAAGTAGCGGCGGCGCTAGGGTTTGAGAAGCTCGAGCTGGAGTCAGGTCGAGCGGAGTAAAAGAGAAGTGAGGAAGGGGACGGGTATTTATAGCCACGGTGAAAAACTGTTCGCCCAAAGAATTAGGACGAACGTGACCCTGACCCTTCTCATTCGCTTGACATGTGTCACCCACGTACTGAGAAGTGGAGATCGTGTGAGATCGTGGGTGAATAGATAAGTGTTTTTGTGGGATGCGGAACGGTTTGAGTGGCAAAACCAAATTTTTTGGATAAGATAAGTTTTAACGTTGCGTTCGCAATTTCTTCAGCTGACAAGGACACAGTGAAGATTTTGAACGAGTTTCAAATAGAATGCACATGAAGAATTTGTGAATAGATTGCATTGAGTATAGCATAGAGGGGGAAGGGTCCGATCACATTCACTTACCAGAAAAACAACTTGAAGAATTAGCAATAAGTGAATGTTGTAGACGACATAAACTCATATATATATAGCCAATGAAGAAAAACGACGGAAACAGGGAAGACAATGCAAAGTTGAAGAAATCGAACAACTGAAGAATTTCAAAACTGAGGAAAAACTCAAATTGAAAATTCAACTTTTTGTGGTGGCGTGACCCACCGTATAAGAATGATGATTTCAGACACCGCGTACAATTGTCGTAGGGTTTTGAGAATCAAATTCTTCGTTAATTTCTTCACATTTAGAGTGTTATTCTTCATTGACTGAAGAAAAACGTTTCTTCATGTGTTGCACATCTAAGTCATCAATTTTGCATAAGTGTTAGGATGAGTGTCCTATTAAAGAACATTCGAAGATTCTAAGATATTTAGCTCACACCGCAACTTGCTAAATCTCTTCTCATCCAAGGGCTTTGTGAAGATATCGGCTAGCTGTTCTTCGGTCTTCACATGCTCAATAGAAATGTCTCCCTTCAACACGTGATCACGAAGAAAATGATGACGAATCTGAATGTGCTTTGTCTTCGAGTGCTGAACTATCTTGATGGCACTCTCATTGTCATAGTAGAGAGGCGCATTCTTCACGTTGATGCCGTAGTCCTTGAGAGTTTGCTTCATCAGTAGCAATTGAGCACAGCAAGAACAAGCAGCAATGTACTCAGCTTCAGCAGTTGACAATGATATTAAGTTCTATTTCTTCGAGGACCAACAGACCAAAGATCGTCCGAGGAAATGGCATGTGCTAGATGTTGACTTGCGATCTACACGATCACCAGCATAGTCAGAGTCTGAATATCCAATGAGATCAAAAATCGAGCCCTTGGGGTACCATAATCCAAGTGTTGGTGTGTGAGCTAGATATCGAAGAATATGCTTCACAGCCTTATTGTGTGATTCCTTCGGTGTAGCTTGAAATCGGGCACACATGAAAACACTAAGCATAATATCTGGCCTAGATGCACATAAGTACAGTAAAGAACCAATCATGGAGCTGTATACCTTTTGATCGAAGTCAATACCATTTTCATCAGTGCGTAGATGGCCATTTGTGGGAATAGGGATTTTGACGCCTTTGCAATCTTGCATGCCGAATTTCCTCAGTACATCCTTGAGGTATTTCTGCTGAGATATGAATATGTCATTGCGCTGTTGACGAATTTGAAGACCTAGGAAGAATTTCAACTCTCCCATCATAAAAATTTGATATTCTTCACTCATCATATAGGCAAATTCATCACTGTAACGTTGGTCAGTACACCCAAAGATAATATCATCAACATAAATTTGGCACACAAACAATTCACCATCATAAGATTTAGTGAAAAGAGTTGGGTCAAGTGAACCGGGTTTGAAGGCATTATTCATGAGGAATTCCTTCAAAGTATCATACCACGCCCGAGGGGCCTGCGTGAGGCCATAGAGGACCTTATTGAGTCTGAAGACTTTGTCAGGATGCTTTGGATCTTCAAAACCTTTGGGTTGAGCAACATATACTTCTTCCTCAAGCTTACCATTGAGGAATGCACTTTTCACATCCATTTGATATAAAGTGATATCATGATGGTTAGCATAAGCAAGTAATATGTGAATAGCCTCAAGTCTAGCAACAGGTGCAAAAGTTTCATCGGAATCAATTTCTTCAACCTGTGTGTAGCCTTGAGCTACGAGACGAGCCTTATTCCTCACCACAAGGCCATTTTCATCTTGCTTGTTGCGGTAGATCCACTTTGTGCCTATGATATTGTGCTTGCAAGGATCTGGACGATTGACTAGTTCCCAAACGTTGTTGAGCTCGAACTGATGTAATTCTTCTTGCATAGCTTGAATCCACTCAGGCTCCAGAAATGCTTCATCTACCTTAGTGGCTCTGTGATAGAGACAAAAGCAAAGTGCCGACAAAAGTTAGTCAGATGTGAAGCTTTTGAGCGTGTGAGAGGACCTGGTGCTTCAATGTCATCGATGATTCCCTCAATTTGCACTTTGTTTGCAACGTGAGGATGAGCGGGTTGTCGTCGAGGAATTTGGTCAGCATTTTCTTCAGGACCATTTTCCTCAGCACAATTTTCTTCGGGTGCATCAACTCGATGTTCTTCACGATCTGGAATGAATTCTTCAGCAGATTCTTCGGTAGGATTCCTCAGGTGTTGGTTCATCTATCCCAGAAGGTAGGTGCTCTCTTTGCGAGCCATTAGTTTCATTGAATCGCACATCTACAGTTTCAACAACTTTGTGATGAACGTTGTTGAAGACACTGTAGGTGTGCGAGTCCTTTTCGTAACCAAGCATAAAACCCTCATGTGCTTTCGGTGCAAATTTATAGCTGTGGTGAGGAACTCTAATCCAGCATTTAGCACCGAAGACTTTGAAATAACTCACATTGGGTTTCTTGTCAGTGAGGAGTTCATAAGCAGTCTTCTTGAAGAATTTATGAAGATATACCCTGTTGATGATGTGGCACGCAGTATCAATTGCCTCAATCCAGAAACTACGAGGCGTCTTGTATTCATCAAGCATAGTGCGAGCCATCTCAACAAGAGTCCTGTTCTTGCGCTCCACAACGCCATTCTGCTGAGGAGTATAAGGAGCAGATAACTCATGAGTAATACCAAGTTCATCAACATAGTCATCAAGACCAGAATTCTTGAACTCGGTTCCATTGTCACTTCTGATGTGCTTGATCTTCACACCAAAGTTGGTTGAAGCCCTTGAGGAAAATCGTTTGAAGACTTCCTGCACCTCATGTTTGTAAGTGACAATATGCACCCATGTGTAACGAGAGTAATCATCAACAATAACAAATTCATATTGAGATGCATCATTTGTAACAGCTGAATAATGGTTAGGACCAAAGAGATCCATGTGAAGCAATTCAAATGGACGAGTAGTAGTCATGATAGTCTTAACTGGATGCTTGGCCTTGGTCATCTTTCCAGCTTCACAGGCTCCGCATAAGTTATCCTTGAGGAATTTGACATTCTCAATGCCAATGACATGCTTCTTCTTCGCAAGCGTGTGCAAATTCCTCATGCCTGCATGACCAAGTCGTCGATGCCATAGCCAGCCTTCTAAAGCTTTTGCAAGTAGGCATACGACTGGTTGTGGTCCTGTAGAGAAATCAACAATATACAAGTCTCCTCTCCTAAAGCCTTCGAAGACTTTGGAATGGTCAGCTTCCATGATCACAGCACAACGATACTTGCCAATAACAACAACCATATCAAGATCACAAAGCATTGAGACAGACATAAGGTTGTATCCTAAGGACTCAACAAGCATCACTTTGTCCATGTGCCGATCCTTTGAGATAGCAACCTTACCTAGACCCAATACCTGACTTTTGCCTTTGTCAACGAAGATGATATGCTTCAGATGCGATGGAGTTAATGGAGCATCCATCAATAGATTCTTGTCACCAGTCATGTGATTTGCACATCCACTATCGAGTACCCACTCATTGGCTTTGGGTTGATTATCCCGCAGATGAATTAGTGCAACTTACGAACTCATATACTTCATCAGTTAAGAATATGACATCAATTCATCAGATCAATTTCATCAAGCAATAGAACAGATAAAGCAGTAAGAGGACGTGAGAAATGAAAGTTCATTTATTCATGATTAGCCTGCGTCCTTTCAGGCACTTTTCAGGTCTCCAGCAAATTCTCTAGACGTTTGAGCACGTTTGGAGACCTGACCCTGCATAAGAGATTAGTTCTTTTTCTTCACCACCCACATTTGAAGGGGTGGCAAAGAGTTCATCACTCTGCGAGCTCCATATGAGAAAGGTGGCATAGACGCCAGTCCATTTCGTTTCACATAAGAGGAGTTAGGGTAAGCATATGTGTAAGCGTAGAAATTCTTTGAGGACTTATGAACATAATGGTTAGAAGAATAATGCTCATATTCATAGCCCTTAGCTCTTCCCTGCGAAACAGAGTTGTTAGCACGATGATGTTCATGTGAGGACTTTGATCCATTTGAGGAATTTGATCGACGTGAGTAGTATGGTCCATATGAGGATTTGGATCCATATGAAGAATTTGGTCCATATGAAGAATTTGATCCGGGGTTCCTTTTCTTCACAGGTGGTGTCATGAGGACATTCACCTAAAGACTTTCAAGGCACCTTTTGGGAACCCAGATTTTCTTCATAGGGGAACCGTTCCTACTGTTAGTGCCAACATATCTAGCAAATACTTCACCATTCTGATTTTTGAACAGTTTATAGTTGGAGTCAAATGACTCATCAGAAGAATGAGGAGATTCACATGCAAAGCTAGATAAATTGGATGGATAAACTTGAGGTCCCTTTGCAGCAACCTATGAGGTTTTGGGGTACTGCTCAGGCTTCCAATATGTACCATCAGCATTGAGTTTCCTCTCAAAGGCAATACCCTCTTTCCTAGGGTTCCTGTTGAGGATCTGCTTTTTAAGTACATCACAAAGAGCCTGATGCCCTTTGAGGATTTTGTACATGCCTGTCATGTACAATTCCTTCAGCCCTACATCGTTAGTGATACTAGCAATATCCTCAGATGAGGAATTAGTGATAGCAGAGACAGTTGAAGAATTTGTAGCATTAGAAGCATTTGAACTTTCAGGTGAAGAATTAGCAGATTCACGTTCAATGCATTTCAAACATGGAGGAACAAATTCTTCCTGAGCAGCGTTGGTTTGTTGAGCAAGTAATGAATCGCGCTCCTTCTGAAGATCGTCATAACCCACTCTTAGCTTCTCAAGATCTTGCTTTCTCTGAAGAAATTCATAAGAAAGCTTATCATGATCAGATAAGAGAGTGTTACGATGACCTTGAAGGTTGTCAAACCTGGACTGATGTCTCTGAAGATTTTCAGTCAAGGCTTTAGTGCGATCCATTTCTTCACCCAACATATCATCACTTTTGTCTAGCATGTTTTGAACCTTTTCAAAAGCCTTTTGTTGTTTCACAGCAATCTTAGCAAGTTTAGAGTAGCTGGGCTTCAGGTTTTCATCAGATTCATACTCACTAGATTTAGAGGAGGTATATTTGAGTACATTGGCACCCTTAGCCATGAAGTAATAGGTGGGAGCGTAGTCATCATTGTCTCCATCAGCCTTGTTGGTGATGCCATTTTCTTCAGAGTTGAAGATGGACTTGTTGACGAAAGCAGTGGCGAGATCTAGGCTCGCCACACCAGACTCGGACTCCTCAGATGCCTCCTCTTCCTCATGTTCCTCAGATTCAGCCTCAAAGTTCATTTCCTTGCCGATGAATGCCCGAGCCTTCTTGGAGCTGCTCTTCTTGTGATATGAAGACTTCGAAGATTTTGATGATGAAGACTTTGAAGATTTCTTCTTCTTCCCCGCATCATCAGAGCTGTAATCCTTGTATTTCTTCTTCTTTGATTCCTTTTCCCACTGAGGACAATCTTCAATGTAGTGATCAGGTTTCTTGCATTTGTGGCATAGCCTCTTCTTGTAGTGACTGGATGAGGAATCAGTGCTCCTTGAGGATTTTCCAAAGCGACGTCTTGAGAACCTCTGGAATTTCTTCACGAGCAGTGCTAGCTCCTGGCTCAGTTCTTTAGGATCACCAAGGATACTACCTGAATCTTCACCTTCAGATTCAGATATAGCCTTAGCTTTCAAGGCATGAGGTCTGCTATAGCTCGACCCATAGAGATCTCTCTTCCCAGCAAGCTGGAACTCATGAGTGTTTAGCCTCTCGAGGATATCAGCATGATCAAGTGACCTGTAATCAGCACGTTCTTGTATCATCAATGCTAGAGTATCAGATGAGGAATCAAGCGATCTCAGCAATTTCTTCACCACCTCATGGTCAGTGATGTCCGTGGCACCAAGGGCTTGAAGCTCATTTGAGATGTCAGTGAGACGATCGAAGGTTTGCTGAACATTTTCATTGTCGAGTCTTTTGAAGCGATTGAAGAGATTGCGAAGAACGTCAACACGAGAGTCACGTTGAGTTGAGACTCCTTCATTCACTTTGGACAGCCTATCCCAGATAAGCTTAGCAGTTTCGAAAGAACTCACTCTTCCATACTTCCCTTTGCTCAGATGGCCACATATGATGTTCTTCGCTTGAGAATCGAGTTGCTTGAATCTCTTCACATCAGTAGCGTATAGAGAAGGTGTGACAGAGGGAACACCATTTTCCACAACATACCAGAGATCGTTATCAATTGCCTCAAGATGCATTTGCATTTTATTCTTCTAGTAGGGGTAGCCCGTCCCATCGAAGGTAGGACACCCCGCAGAGACCTTGATCATACCTGCGGTCGACATAACTAAAACTCCAGGCGGTTAAACCAAAATCACACAGAACAAGGGAGTACATTGCTCTGATATCAATTGAAAGTGTGTTATATCGACTAGAGGGGGGTGAATAGGGGATTTTTATGAATTCTTCACTGAGGAATTTCAGGGTGAGGAAATTCCTAACCAAAGAACTACTTGCAGTGGAATAAGTACTCGGAAGCAATCATAATAGAGCATAAGCATGATCATCATGATGAAATGAAAGCAAAGCACAGAGTACAAAAAGCATAAACACATGACAACACAAGATGAAGACAAACAAACTGAAGAAATTAAACTGAGGAAATTGAGAAAGTCTTCAGTCAGAGACTTCAAACACAGATATGAGGAAATGAAAGAGTTGAGGAAATAGAACCAGTAAGCTGGCGCAGTTCCAACTGCTGTCTCAGTTGTATGTATGGTTGAAGCGGCTAGGTATTTAAACCTGAGGACACACAGTCCTCACCGTATTCTCCTTGAGCTAAGATCACACAGACCTCGCCCAATCACTCGTGGTAAGTCTTCAGGTGACTTCCAAAGCTTCACATACTAGGTCACTCGGCGATCCACGATTCCTCTTGGATGCTCTAGACCATGACGCCTAACCGTTTTGAAGAAGAACAGTCTTCAAAGGTAACAAGCGTCGGATCCACGTAGGATCAATCCCTTCAGTGATGCTCAATCACTTTGGGTTTGTAGGTGTTTGGGTTTTTCCTCACTCAATGATTTTCGCTCAAAGTCCTCGGAGGATGGGATGCTCTCAAATGACAAGTGTCAGTTTCTCTCGGAGCAGCCAACCAGCTAGTGGTTGTAGGGGGCGGCTACTTATAGCCTAGGGAGCAGCCCGACATGATAAGACATAAATGCCCTTCAATGATATGACCATTAGGTGGGTAGATATTTTGGGATAGCTGGCGCGTAGCACAGCAACAGTCGGATATTTGAGGTTCAAAATCCTCAGGGCTATCATGTTCCTCACTATGTAGGCAATCCGCACTTGCGAATTCCTAACTCCTCAGTCAGAACAAATTCCTCAGAGACCAGAAGAACTTCATCTCTGTCACTGAAGAAAATGACTAAACTGTATGAGATTTCCAATGGCTTCACTCGAAAGGATTGGTAGGTGTAGGATTTTGAGTTGAGCATCACATGGAAATTTTTCCTTAGTATTTCCTCGACCCCCTTTAACATTATGGTGTTTCCTATGACTCAAGAAAGAGAAAATGAAATTACGAAAACAAAAGTCTTGACGCTTCATGTTCCTCGAATGAATACCAAGTCTTCAAGGTCACACCAATTTCTTCACTTTCAAAGTCTTCAGAAAGTCTTCAGAAAACCAAAGTCTTCAGCTGAACACATTCATTTTTAGGGGTTGACTTTCCCTGTAAATATCAAACTCCTGATAGACTTATAGACCTGTGTACACTCACAGACACATTAGTTCCTTAACCTATAAGTATTCAATACACCAAAATCACTAAGGGGCACTAGATGCACTTACACCATTCATAATTTTTTTATACATGTCACTCTTGATTCATTGCACATCCCGGTACACCGCCGGAGTCACTCATATAGAGTCATTTTTTGTTCTAAGTATCGATTTTTAATACTTGAGTTGTAAATAAATAGAAGTGTGATGATCATCATTATTAGTGCATTGTCCCGTGTGATGAAATAAAAAAAGAGAGGCCAAATAAGCCAATGAAAAAAGAGAGGCCAAAGAAGCCAAAAAAAGAGAGAAAAAGGGAGAAGGGACAATGCTACTATCCTTTTACCACACTTGTGCTTCATGTAGCACCATGATCTTCATGATAGAGAGTCTCTTATTTTGTCACTTACATATACTAGTGGGAATTTTCGTTATAGAACATGGCTTGTATATTCCAACAACGGGCTTCCTCAAAATGCCCTATGCCTTCGTGAGCAAGCAAGTTGGATGCACACCCACTTAGTTTCTTTTGTTGAGCTTCCATATATTTATAGCTCTAGTGCATCCATTGCATGGCAATACCTACTCACTCACATTGACATCTATTGATGGGCATCTCCATAGCCCATTAATACGCCTAGTTGATGTGAGACCATCTTCCTCCTTTTTGCCTTCTCCACAACCACCATTCTATTCCACATATAGTGCTATGTCCATGGCTCACGCTCATGTATTGCGTGAAAGCTGCAAAAGTTTGAGAATACTAAAGTATGAAACAATTGCTTGGCTTGTCATCGGGGTTGTGCATGATTTGAACATTTTGTGTGACGAAGATGGAGCATAGCCAAACTGTATGATTTTGTAGGGATGAACTTTCTTTGGCCATGTTATTTTGAGAAGACATGATTACTTTGTTCGTATGCTTGAAGTATTATTATTTTCATACCAATATTAAACTTTTGTCTTGAATCTTTCGGATCTGAATATTCTTGCCATAATAAAGAAGATTACATTGATAAATATGTTAGGTAGCATTCCACATCAAAAATTCTGTTTTTATCATTTACCTACTCAAGGATGAGCAGGAATTAAGCTTGGGGATTGTCGGGGGTTGGGTGCGACATATGCCCACGGGTGGCTTATCATGGTGGGGGCGAGTAGAACATCGCCGGTGCTTGGAAGCGGGGAAAGGCGCAAGCATGAACGCCGTCGAACTTTACCCAGGTTCGGGGCTCTCCTAGGAGATAACACCCCTAGTCCTGCTCTGCGGGGTCTCTGCATGATTGCTAAGGCAAAGTGGCTACAAAGGTGCTCCTGGAGCTGTTTGCTAGAGGTAGGAGAAGGCAAGGCTAGCTCTTCTCCCTCTCTACGTATGTGGCTAATCGTAACAGGTTCAAACCCTTTGCATGGGTGCCCTGGGGGGTTTATATAGGCCTACCCCCCGGGGGTACAATGGTAATCTGGCCGGGTGCGGGTCCCGACTGTCTGTGTCTCTGGTCGCCGGCTTCTCCACCGACTGCTGGGGCCCGCCGTCCTGGCGGGCCCCGCCGACTGGTAGGGTACAGGGCCGAATGGCCGTACCCGCAGATCACGGGTCCTGCCGGCTCCTGGTTACTATAGTCATGATGTTGATGATGCGGGCTTGGTCGTGGGAGTGTCGCTACAGTCCCGCCGGCTGGTGGGAGATCATTGTAGCCACGCCGCGTCTCTTCTGGTTAATGGCGCACGGAGCCCCAAGGGAGGGCCAGCAGACTCCCGCCTCAGCCGTCTTCTGGGCTCTCGCTGACCAGCAGGGCCCGCCGCCTGTGGGCCGTACTGACAGGCCGTCGTGGGAGCAGGGGCTGTGACGTCAGGAACGGAGTGGCGATAGTGTCGCGCCGTCGGAGATCTCTGTGGCGCACTGTGGCCACGCCTGGTCTTGGATTCGAGGGGGTGGATGGGCAGCTCTGTAGCCCCTCCCCATATTGTCTGTCGGGCGCCGTGAGCCGGCTGCGTGGGAGCCGGCCTTTCGAGGAGTCGCCGGCCAGGAGTCGGACCGATCCGGGTGCCGACTCCCGAGGCAAGCCGGCTTCCAGCAGTCGGCCAGTCGGCACTTTGTCCTGGTGTCTTGAGGGGCGCAGCCTGCCCCAATGTTTTGAAAGATCTTGGGACCCGGGTTAGGCTACCCGTGGCCCATTACTCCGACAGTAGTCCCCGAAGCTGGTGAGGCACCGAGGTGATAGAGTCAAGGGGCCTCAATAGTTTCCTCCAGGTGCTCAGAATGAACGCTTCGTCCGCCTCCTAGTAGGCCGCCCGCTAGGAGTCGGCCCTGACCAGTCGGATAGGCCAGGGGAGTTCGAATGTCGTGGCGGGAACCAGGTGGCGTTCAGGCTAAGCTTCCTAGCCCACGCACGCGATGGGACGTGACAGCAGGCTGGGCCCGCCACTATCGGGCCTCGGCACGCGGGCGGATCCGCTGCGGCCAAACGGGCAGTTGGGCTCCCTCGCGGAGTTACTGCTCGCAGTAACTCGCGCGAGGAATGCGGGGTCGTGGGGTCGTGGGCTCAGTTAATCCCACGATCCCACGATCGCCCCCTCGGCTTCGTAGCCCGTAGGCTATAAGTAGGGGGAAGAGGGGGAGCGGCGAAGCACGCGTGCCCTTCTGCCCCTCCGCCCTCTTCGTCTTCGTCTCCTTGCTCTTGTTCTTCCTCTCGCTGCCGCGCACCCAAACCGAACCCAGTGCCGCCATAGCTTCCTCCAATGAGCTCCTCCTCCGCTCCATAGATGCGTTCCGGGGACTGGTATGGCTCGGTCATCCACGACGACCACATCGATTTCCTCCGCGACACGTGGCGGCTGCCGGCCAAGGACCTCGTGAGGGTTTGTCTTGTGCGGGCGGGGGAGATCTCGCCGGTGCCGAAGGAGGGCGAGCGGGTCGTCTTCCCCTCGCACTGCCTCCGCGTCCTGGGCCTGCCGGCGAGCAACTTCTTCCGGGCCTTCCTGGAATTCTACCAGCTGCAGCCGCACCACCTCACTCCCAACACGGTGGTGCTGCTGTCCGCCTTCGTCACTCTGTGCGAAGGCTACCTTGGCGTTCTCCCCACCATCGAGCCGTGGGGAGAGTTCTTCTAATGCAAGCTCGGCACCCACTCGGAGGGCGTTCCGGCTCCGTGCGGCGAGTTCGTCGTCGTGCGCAGGTCGTCGGGCGACAACCCCTTCCCTGCCATCTCCCTGATCAAGTCAGTGAAGATGTGGCAGTAGTCCTACTTCTATGTGAAGGACATCTCTCCGGCCGGCGACCAAGTCAACCTGCCGGAGTACGCAGCCGGGCCCGCCGAGAGGCAACCCAACTGGTCCCATTGGGAAAAAACTCTGTCGTCCTCCGGAGTCGCCGCCGTCGCCCGGCTCCGGGTGCTGACGCAGTCGGAGGGCCTGACCGGTCCTGATCTGCTAACCGCCTTCGTGGCGCGCCGGGTGCTCCCGCTCCAGCGCCGCCCTCATCTGATCTGTCAGATGAGCGGGCACGGGGATCCAAGCCGGCTGAGCACCAAGGAGATGCTGCACGGGGAGGTGGCCGACGTGGTGAACCTCATGGCCAACTGCGAGCTCACCTCGGAGTGGTAATTCGGCAAGGAGCCCTACTCGCGCGCCAATCCTCCGCCCATGGTAAGCCGTCTTCTCTTCTTTTTTATCTTCATTGCCAAGTTCTATCTGTCCGACTCTGACCAGTTGGCCTTAGAGCCTTCTCCTCCGGCCGGCAGTCGGCACCAGGGGGTCCGACCGCGAGTTCGACCACGACCGGTCGGAGAGCGACATCAACGACCCTGACGCGGGGCTCGTGGCCCTGGAGGCCGACGCCGAAGGAGGACGCGAGGGGGCAGGCGGCTCAGGTCTTTGAGCCGGCCTCGAGGACTGGCCCGACGATGACGTGTGGGAGCCGGCTCTGAGCCGTCCGTCGGGATCCAACCGCCCGAGCTCGTCTGCCGCGCCGGGCGCTGAAGGCGGCGCGAAGAAGCGTCGGGCCGCGCCGGGCTTGTACGGGAGCCAGCCGAAGAAGCCCAAGGGCAGGCGGGCCACGGCGACCCGGCGGGAGGGGGCGGCCGCGTGGGCGGCCCGGTTTCGCAAGCCGGTGAAGACACCCCAACTCGTCTCCGCGTAAGTGTTGATCTTGTTCTGGTACTTTCCTTGTTTTGTTGATTCTTTCCTAATCTCTCCGTCTTGTTTTACTAACTCCAGCGCTCCGCTCACCCTTGAGAGGGTAGACGCCGCCTCCATCGTGGAGTCGGCAGAGGTGCGGGTGACCACTCGGCGAGTCGATCCGGCCGCCGACCTCAGCGAGGCGACGGAGCTGAAAATGCGGGAGGCGCGCGCGGAGCAGGAGGCGAAGGAGAAAGCGGCGGCATCCGCCAAGTCGAAACTGGCTGCGGCCGAGGCCGCAGCCAAGGCGAAGGAGCAGGAGCTGGCCAGGGAAGCAGCGCGCCGCCAGGCGCCGCTGTTCATCGTCCCATTAAGCTCTGCGCCGCCACCACCCAGCTTTGTGGCGCCGACTGCGGGAGTCGGCGATCCGCACCCGGCTGCAGAGGCGAGCGGCGACGCCCCTCACCTGGACATAATCATACTTCCGTCCCGCGAGGGAGTCGTGGGACAAGCAGCCGGCGGACTCGCCAGCGCCAGCAGGGGGACGCGAGGTGGCGGCCCCGGCTCCCAAAGTCCGCACGCCGTCACGCCGCCGTCTGGCGAAGGCGGCCTCGTCGCCGCGCCCACCTGGAGTCAGCACGGCGAGCTCCTCGATCCCGGATGCGGAGGCGTCCAACGCCGCGCCAGTCGGCTGGGCGCGAGGGGGCGGGTCAGGCCCGCTCAACATGGCGATCCTAGACGTCCAGGCCAAGCTCCAGGTCGAGGCCGAAGCCCTCAAACGCTGCAATACTGCTTTCCTGGAGTCGCGCGCAGCCGTCCGGGTAATTTCTCTTGAGTTTTCACTTGTGCTTCTTCGTGGGGGCGCGCCAGTGATCCCACTGGGTGTAGTCCCCGAGTTCCGGGCCGGCTGCTGAGCAGGCAGCGCGGAACTCTAACTTGTTAGTCCCGAGTGCTTAATTTGCCTGATCTCTTCAATGCAGGAGTATCATAACCTCCGTGCGCACGTCTTCAACTCCAAGGTGCAGGAGCTGACGCAGCGGAACGCCGACTTGGCGGAAAGCCGGGGTAAGTTTCTTTTCCTTCTTCACGGGGGCGCGCTGGCGCACCCGCTGGCTATAGTCCCCGAGATTCGGGTCGACTGCTGAGCAGTCGGGCCGGATCTCCCGGCGACTGATATCTTATTTGACTGCTTCTGATGACTTCTTCTTCTTCGCGGGGGCGCGCTGGCGCACCCGTGGGCTGTAGTCCCCGAGGTTCGGGCCGACTGCTGAGCAGTCGGGCCGGATCTCCCGGCAACTGTTATCTTGCGTTTGTTGATTCTTTGATTTTTTCCTTCTTCGCGGGGGCGCGCTGGCGCGCCCGCGGGCTGTAGTCCCCGAGATTCGGGCCGACTGCTGAGCAGTCGGGGCGGATCTTCCTGGCGACTTGTTCTTCTTCTGCATTGGATACTAATGTTTTTTCCTTTTTCTTCATTCTGCAGAGGCCAACGCCACCCTGCAACAGCAGCTGGGAGAGGCTCGCACCGCGCTGCGCGCCAAGGAGGCGGAGTGCGGCAAGCTGGCGGAGGAGCGCGACCGACTGGCCGCGCAGCTGGCGGAGCAGACGGCGCTTGCCAAGAAGGCCAAACAGGAGGTGGAGAACAAGGAGGCCGGCCTCCTCGCCGAGTTTGCGGTAGAGTGCGCCGCTTGGTCCGACAAGCAGTCGGTGCTGACCTACGGCTTCCACGTGATCGAAGACATCGTCGACGGTGAGTTTCTTTTTTTCCCTTCTCCGGGCTGCTGGTTGTCGATCGAGCCTGCTCTTGTTTCTTACTTCACATCTTGCTTTGAACAGACTTCTTCCCCGGCAACTCCCACGCCGCCAACCAGGCCATCGAAGCCAGCCGCGAGAAGCGCAGGGCGGAAGGCGCAAACATCGCTCCCGACGCGCCCCGGACTCTGAACAAGCAGATCCTTAGCATCCGGGCACGCATCCAGCGGGCTTCCCGATGCTGTGCCGTCTTCAACGCGCCGGTGCCACGGCGATCGCCCGGTCCCGCGCACGCCCAGTCGGACTGCCGACTGGCTGGAGGTGGCGGCCGGCCGGCTGGAGGCGTGGAAGGGCTCCTCGGCCCAGGCGGGAGCTCGCCAGGCCTTGAAGTTCGTCAAGGCGTGGTACCCTAGTCTGAGCCTAGACCAGCTGGCGATGCTTTGGGCAGAGGCCCAGGGGGAGCTCTCGGCTGCGGAGGCCCAGGACGCCCTTGCCAAGCGCGCAGCGGCCATCGCCGAGTACACCGACACCAGCGTCCTCATCCCGAAGCGGACTGAGAATGGTGTCGTAGTGCCGGTTGACTGGTTCATGCTGAATCCCGAGGACGGCGAAGATTCCGCGGAGATGATCGGCTCCAGCAGCGAGGACGAGGACGAGGAGGGGGTGGAGGGCGAAGGAGAGGTGCCGGCGGCTGGAGCAGACGGCCAGCCTCAGCTCGATCGCGCCTCCAGCAACAAGCCGCGGTCGGACGAGCCAGCTGCCGCTGCAGTCGACCAAGCCGTAGTCGACCAGCCGGCTGCTCACCCAGCCGGCGCCGCCGACGCCTCCGACCCGCCGAACCCGTCCGCCGTGCCTTAGGCCTTGTCAGCTTGTCTTTATTTCTGTTTGCTCATGATCTCGATGAACTTTGCTTAGTTTGCACAATTCCACCCTGGGGGTGTATTTTAAATTTGTTGAACTCTGGCCTAGGGCCTTCGATGTATATAAGTTTGCCGAATTCTATCTTTTCCTGCGTTTGTCTCTTATGGCTTTTTCCTTTGCCGCCTTTCCAAGGTGACGCCTTGCCAGCCCGAACAGCCGCTCTGCGTGCTGTGGCTGGGTCAAGTGCTTAGCCACTTGGGAAGGCAAGTACTCAGCCGACTGGAGTTTTTAGCAGGTTGGGTAGAAGCCGGCCGACCGGCTGCTTAGCAGTCAGTCGACAAGGCAGGGAGCCGGCTTGGGCTATACGGATGCCTTGGGTCCTTAGCCATTTTTCATGCGGGCGCCCTTTCTTGCTTTGGACTCCTACCCACCAGTCAGTCGCTCTGCGAACTATGGCTTTGGTAGGGGTAAGCTTAGGCGCCACACATTACTTTTCCGGCTGCAGGAGGCATTCGCATAGCGCAAGGCGGCGACTCCCCGGGCCGACTAGACGGACCCGGTGCGGGACGGATAAGTAAATGACATCGAAAGATAGGCACAATATTTATCATACAGACGGAAAAGGGCAGTGCCCGAGATCTTCTCGGGGGTCCCTGAGTCTTAGTACGTTAATTACAAAAGTTTTGTGGTACATACTGCATTCAGCTGTAAATTCTTCGTAGGAGGTTTGCGTTCCATGGTCGCTCCGTCTCTTTGCCGGAGTCGTCTCTCTTGCGGGCTCGAGGCTTCTGAGCGTCGATGAGGTAGTAGGAGTCGTTTCCCAGTACTTTGCTGATGCTGAAGGGGCCTTCCCATGGTCCCGAGAGCTTGTGCTGGCCGGCTGTTCTCTGGATGAGCCGGAGCACAAGGTCGCCCTCCTGGAAGGATCTTGGCTTGACCTTCCGGTTGTAGTAGCGGCGTAGACTCTCTGGTAGATGGCGGACCGGCTGAGTGCTAACAGTTGGCCCTCTTCCAGCAGATCGACGCCGTCTTATCGTGCTTCTCTTGCCTCCTCTTCGGTGTACATGGTGACTCTTGGGGAGTCGAACTTTATATCCGTCGGGATGACGACTTCAGCACCGTAGACGAGGAAGAAGGGAGTGAAACCAGTAGGCTGGTGGAGGGGCCTGGAGGCTGTCTCCCTTGGCGATTATGGTCGGCTAGTGGCACTTTCGGGTGACATGGTTGGACGGCTTCGCACCGCTGTGGAACTTGCAGGGGGCGTCAAGGGTTTGCTCATTGGAGAAGGCGGGCAGCCAGTTTGGCTTGCCGCCCTTCTGACGCTTGGGCTGTGGCTGCCCTTCCGGCTGATCATCTTCGACTGCTACCACTTGCCGGCTTGTGAAAGCGGGCTGCGTGGCTTTGCGCTTGTTGTCGTTGGGCTGCTGACGCCGACTGGAGTCACCAGCCGGGGTTCGTGGAGCCGGAGGCGCCATCTTGCCGGACGTGTCGACTCGGACCTCGGCCTTCATGGAGGAGTCGGCGGTGGCGTATTTGTTTGCAATGACTAGCAGCTCGTGGAGGGAAGTCGGCTTGTCGCAGAGGAGTCGGTGCTTGAGGAGGGTGCCCTCTCGGCACCCGGCGGTGAAGTATTCGATGGACTGCACCTCGTGCACGCCCTCGCAGGAGTTACGCAACTCGGCCCAGCGCGTGAGGTAGTCGCGAGTCAACTCGTTGGGGCCTTGGACGCACAGGGGGAGTTGGCTAGGCTTGAGCGGCCGCTTGTAGGTGCTGGTGAAGTTGCGGATGAAGGCGTCGGTGAAGTCAACCCAGCTGTTGATGCTGGGGGGTTTCAGGCTGTTCAGCCACGTCCGGGCCGTGCCCTGGAGCATGAGCGGAACATATTTCACGGAAACACGCTTGTTGCCGTTAGCGATGTTGATGGCCGTCGAGTAGTCGACCAGCCAGTCCTCCGGCTTCACGGAGCCGGTGTACTTGGGGGTGTCTCTGGGGAGCGTGAACCCTCGGGGGAAGGGCTCGTCTCTGATGCGGGGGCCAAAACAGGGCAGCCCCATCTCGTCTTCTTCTTCCAGCGCCTGGGATCAGTTGAGGCGGTCGATTCGATGGCGG
The DNA here is from genome assembly GCF_018294505.1 of Triticum aestivum. Lineage (NCBI taxonomy): Eukaryota > Viridiplantae > Streptophyta > Magnoliopsida > Poales > Poaceae > Triticum > Triticum aestivum. Next base: position 58,956,296 of record NC_057814.1, on the reverse strand, counting down.
GCGTTACTCTCTCCGATCCCCTCTCGGCGGCCAAGTCGGTCGCCGAGTGATGGGAGATCGACAGGCGGCGGGGAAACGCGCCTCTCCCGGCGTGGTGGAGGAGGCGGGCAGTCGTCCCGTCGCCTGACTGCTCTTGGGCGACCGTCTGGGTCGCGCTCGATGGTGACATGGGTCCGGGTGCGGCTAGCAGCCGACTGCTCGTCTCTCCTACCGCGGACTCTGCCAGTCGGCGTCCGGCAGGTCGCGCCTTTGTCTTGGTGGGGAGGAGGATCGTCGTTCCGCCGGCGGGGTGCACCATCGCGGCAGCCGGCTTCTTGTTGCACGGCGGCCGCGTCTAGGAGCTGCTAGACGCGCTCCGTCATGTGGCGACGCTCGTCGCCCTCGAGCCGGTCCATCTCGTCTGCTGCCGCCTGGGCGGCCCGCAGGTTCTCCACAGCCGTGGCGTAGACGGGGCGATCTACCCCGAACATGTTGGCGATGGTCGCGCCACGCTGTCCGACTTGGCCCGTGCGGCTGGGCCCGCCATAAGCCGGCGTGCCGCCGACTGCCCGGTCCATCTCTCGCTGGTAGGCATCCGCGAGGCGTCTCATGCCGGCCAGCCGGTTGGCGCTTTCGAGGAGCTGGAGGCGGCATGCCTCCAGGGTCTCAGCGTCGGCGTCTTCCGGAATCAGCGCGGACAAATCTTGCAGGGCCGCACGCAGCGGGTCCTGGCTGCTGCCACCAGAGTGCTCGCCAACAATGAGCACCTCAGTGACGGTGCTTCCTCCGCTGTGCTCATGAGGGAGCGGCTCATCGTAGACCACCACGTTGGTGGGGAACGCGTCGAGCGACGCGGTGTCGGAGTCGACCAGCATCGGGTCGGTGGAGCCAACCGACTCCACATCGGCAGCGAGCTCGCCGGTGACGTATGATGAAATTACGAAAACAAAATTCTTGACGCTTCATGTTCCTCGAATGAATACCAAGTCTTCAAGGTTACACCAATTTCTTCACTTTCAAAGTCTTCAGAAATCCAAAGTCTTCAGCCGAAGACATTCATTTTTAGGGGTCGACTTTCTCCATAAATATCAAACTCCTCATAGACATATAGACCTGTGTACACTCACAAACACATTAGTTCCTTAACGTATAAGTCTTCAATACACCAAAATCACTAAGGGGCACTAGATGCAGTTACACCATTCATAATTTTTTCATACATGTCACTCTTGATTCGTTGCACATCCCGGTACATCGCCCGAGTCACTCATATAGAGTCATATTTTGTTCTAAGTATCGATTTGTAATCCTTGAGTTGTAAATAAATAGAAGTGTGATGATGATCATTATTAGAGCATTGTCCCATGTGAGGAAATAAAAAAAGAGAGGCCAAATAAGCCAATGAAAAAAGAGAGGCCAAAGAAGCCAAAAAAAGAGAGAGAAAAAGAGAGAAGGGACAATGCTACTATCCTTTTACCACACTTGTGCTTCATGTAGCACCATGATCTTCATGATAGAGAGTCTCTTATTTTGTCACTTACATATACTAGTGGGAATTTTCGTTATAGAACTTGGCTTGTATATTCCAACAATGGGCTTCCTCAAAATGCCCTATGACTTCGTGAGCAAGCAAGTTGGATGCAAGCCCACTTAGTTTCTTTTGTTGAGCTTCCATACATTTATAGCTCTAGTGCATCCATTGCATGCCAATCCCTACTCACTCACATTGACATCTATTGATGGGCATCTCCATAGCCCATTAATACGCCTAGTTGATGTGAGACCATCTTCCTCCTTTTGGCCTTCTCCACAACCACCATTCTATTCCACATTTAGTGCTATGTCCATGGCTCACGCTCATGTATTGCGTGAAAGTTGAAAAAGTTTGAGAATACTAAAGTATGAAACAATTAATTGGCTTGTCATCGGGGTTGTGCATGATTTGAACATTTTGTGTGACGAAGATGGAGCATAGCCAAACTATATGATTTTGTAGGGATGATCTTTCTTTGGCCATGTTATTTTGAGAAGACATGATTACTTTGTTAGTATGCTTGAAGTATTATTATTTTCATACCAATATTAAACTTTTGTCTTGAATCTTTCGGATCTGAATATTCTTGCCATAATAAAGAAGATTACATTGATAAATATGTTAGGTAGCATTCCACATCAAAAATTCTGTTTTTATCATTTACCTACTCGAGGACGAGCAGGAATTAAGCTTGGGGATTGTCGGGGGTTGGGTGCGACATATGCCAACGGGTGGCTTATCGTGGTGGGGGCGAGTAGAACGTCGCCGGTTCCTGGAAGCGGGATAAGGCACAAGCGTGAACGCCGTCGAACTTTACCCAGGTTCGGGGCTCTCCTAAGAGATAACACCCCTAGTTATGCTCTGCGGGGTCTCCGCATGATTACTAAGGCAAAGTGGCTACAAAGGTGCTCCTGGAGCTGTTTGCTAGAGGTAGGAGAAGGCAAGGCTAGCTCTTCTCCCTCTCTACGTATGTGGCTAATCGTAACAGGTTCGAACCCTTTGCATGGGTGCCCCGGGGGGTTTATATAGGCCTACCCCTCAGGGGTACAATGGTAATCTGGCCGGGTGCGGGTCCCGACTGTCTGTGTCTCTGGTCGCCGGCTTCTCCACCGACTGCTGGGGTCCGCCGTCCTGGCGGGCCCCGCCGACTGGTAGGGTACAGGGCCGACAGGCCGTACCCACAGATCACGGGTCCTGCCAGCTCCTGGTTACTGTAGTCATGATATTGATGATGTGGGCTTGGTCGTGGGAGCGTGGCTACAGTCCCGCCGGCTGGTGGGAGATAACTGTAGCCACGCCGCGTCTCCTCTACTTAATGGCGCACGGAGCCCCAGGGGAGGGCCAGCAGACTCCCGGAGGCCGACTCCCCTTGGGTCCGCCTGGTCCAGCCTCAGCCGTCTTCTGGGCTCTCGCTGACCAGCAGGGCCCGCCGCCTGTGGGCCGTACTGACAGGCCGTCGTGGGAGCAAGGGCCGTGACGTCAGGAACGGAGTGGCGACAGTGTCGCGCCGTCGGAGATCTCTGCGGCGCACTGTGGCCACGCCTGTTCTTGGATTCGGGGGGGGGGGGATGGGCAGCTCTGTAGCCCCTCCCCATCTTGTCATCTTAATGGAGGCGCCGGTCTGTCGGGCGCCGTGAGACGGCTGCGTGGGAGCCGGCCTTCCGAGGAGTCGCCGGCCGGGAGTCGGACCGATCCGGGTGCCGACTCCGGGGGCGAGCCGGCTTCCAGCAGTCGGCCAGTCGGCACTTTGTCCTGGTGTCTTGAGGGGCGCAGCCTGCCCCGATGTTTTGAAAGATCTTGGGACCCGGGTTAGGCTACCCGTAGCCCATTACTCCGACAGGGATGCTTAATACGTCTCCAATGTATCTATAATTTTTTATTGTTCCATGCTATTCTATTATCCATCTAGGATGTTTTATATGCATTTATATGCTATTTTATATGATTTTTGGGACTAACCTATTAACCTAGAGCCTAGTGCCAGTTTCTGTTTTTTCCTTGTTTTTGAGTTTTACAGAAAAGGAATACCAAACGGAGTCCAATTGACGTGACAATTTTTGATGGTTTTTTATGGACCAAAAGAAGCCCCCGGAGTATAATAGTTGGGCCAGAAGAGTCTCGAGCCGTCCACGAGGGAGGAGGGCGCACCCTACCCCCCCTAGGCACGTCCCCCTGCCTTGTGGACGACTCGGAGATCCCCCTGACGTGAGACCGACGCAAAAATTCCTATAAATACAGAAACCTCCAGAACATAACCTAGATCGGGAGTTCCGCTGCCGCAAGCCTCTGTAGCCACCAAAAACGAATCGGGACCCTGTTCCGGCACCCTGCCGGATGGGGGTCCATCACCGGTGGCCATGTTCATCATCCCGACGCTCTCCATGACGAGGAGGGAGTAGTTCACCCTCGGGGCTGAGGGTATTTACCAGTAGTTATTTGTTTGATCTCTCTCTCTCTCGTGTTCTTGATTTGGCACGATCTTGATGTACCGCGAGCTTTGCTATTATAGTTGGATCTTATGATGTTTCTCCCCCTCTATCTCTTGTAATGGATTGAGTTTTCCCTTTGAAGTTATCTTATCGGATTGAGTCTTTAAGGATTTGAGAACACTTGATGTATGTCTTGCATGTGCTTATCTGTGGTGACAATGGGATATTCACGTGATCTACTTGATGTATGTTTCGGTGATCAACTTGCGGGTTCAGTGACCTTGTGAACTTATGCATAGGGGTTGGCACACGTTTTTGTCTTGACTCTCCGGTAGAAACGTTGGGAACTCTTTGAAGTACTTTGTGTTGGTTTGAATAGATGAATTTGAGATTGTGTGATGCATATCGTATAGTCATACCCACAGATACTTGAGGTGACATTGGAGTATCTATGTGACATTAGGGTTTTGGTTGATTTGTGTCTTAAGGTGTTATTGTACTACGAACTCTAGGATAGATCGAACGGAAAGAATAGCTTCATGTTATTTTACTACAGACTCTTGAATAGATTGATTAGAAAGGATAACTTTGAGGTGGTTTCGTACCCTACAATAATCTCTTCGTTTATTCTCCGCTATTAGTGACTTTGGAGTGACTCTTTGTTGCATGTTGAGGGATAGTTATATAATCCAATTATGTTATTATTGTTGAGAGAACTTGCACTAGTGAAAGCATGAACCCTAGGCCTTGTTTAAACGCATTGCAATACCATTTTTGCTCACTTTTATCATTAGTTACTTTGCTGTTTTTATAATTTCAGATTATAAAAACCTATATCTACCATCCATATTACACTTGTATCACCATCTCTTCGCTAAACTAGTGCACCTATTGAAGGAGATATGGCCTAGAGGCAATAATAAAGTTATTATTTATTTCCTTATTTCATGATAAATGTTTATTATTCATGCTAGAATTGTATTAACCGGAAACATAATACATGTGTGGATACATAGACAAACAGAGTGTTACTAGTATGCCTCTACTTGACTAGCTCATTAATCAAAGATGGTTAAGTTTCCTAGCCATAGACATGAGTTGTCATTTGATAAACGGGATCACATCATTAGGAGAATGATTTGATTGACTTGACCCATTCCTCTAGCTTAGCATTTGATCGTTTAGTATATTGCTATTGCTTTCTTCATGACTTATACAGGTTCCTATGACTATGAGATTATGAAACTCTCGATTACCGGAGGAACACTTTGTGTGCTACCAAACGTCACAACGTAATAGGGTGATTATAAAGGTGCTCTACAGGTGTCTCCGATGGTACTTGTTGAGTTGGCATAGATCGAGATTAGGATTTGTCACTCTGATTGTCGGAGAGGTATCTCTGGGCCCTCTCGGTAATGCACATCACTATAAGCCTTGCAAGCAATGTGACTAATGAGTTAGTTGCGGGATGATGCATTACGTAATGAGTAAAGAGACTTGTCGATAACGAGATTGAACTAGGTATTGAGATACCGACGATCGAATCTCAGGCAAGTAACATGCCGATGACAAAGGGAACAACGTATGTTGTTATGCGGTTTGACCGATAAACAACTTCGTAGAATATGTAGGAGCCAATATGAGCATCCAGGTTCCGCTATTGGTTATTGACCTGAGACGTGTCTCGGTCATGTCTACATAGTTCTCGATCCCGTAGAGTGTGCACGCTTAAAGTTCTATGACGATTGGTATTATGAGTTTTTGTGTTTTGATGTACCGAAGGTAGTTCGGAGTCCCGGATATGATCACGGACATGAAGAGGAGTCTCGAAATGGTCGATACGTAAAGATAGATATATTGGACGACTATGTTCGGACACCGGAAAGGTTTCGTGAGGTTTCGGACATATACCGGAGTACCGGGGGTTTACCGGAACCCCCCGGGGAGTATATTGGGGCTAATGGGCCTTAGTGGGAGAAGAGGAGGGGCGGCCAGGGCAGCCGCGCGCCCCCTTCCCCTCTAGTCCGAATTGCACAAGGAGGGGGGCGCCCCCCTTTTTCCTTCTCTTCCTCTCTCCCTTCCTTCCCTTCTCCTACTCCTACTAGGAAAGGTGGAGTCCTACTCCCGGTGGGAGTAGGACTCCCCCCTTGGCGTTCCCTCCTACTGGCCGGCCGCCTCCCCCCTAGCTCCTTTATATACGGGGGCAGGGGACACCCGAGAGACACAACAATTGATCATTGATCTCTAAGCCGTGTGCAGGGGCCCCCTCCACCATAATCCACCTCGGTCATATCGTAGCGGTGCTTACGCGAAGCCCTGCGTCGGTAGCATCCTCATCACCGTCACCACACCGTCGTGCTGACGAAACTCTCCCTCGAGCTCTACTGGATCGTGAGATCGCGGGACGTCACCGAGCTGAACGTGTGCTGAACGCAGAGGTGTCGTACGTTCGCTACTGAGGATCGGTCGATCGTGAAGACGTACGACTACATCAACCGCGTTTTCATAAGGCATCCACTTAACGGTCTATGAGGGTACGTGGATGACACTCTCCCCTCTCGTTGCTATGCATCAGCATGATCTTGCGTGTGCGTAGGATTTTTTTGAAATTACTACGTTCCCCAACAGTTGCATCCGAGCCAGGTTTATGCGGAGATGTTATATGCACGAGTAGAACACAAGTGAGTTGTGGGCGATACAAGTCTTACTGCTTAAGAGCATGTCAAACTTTGGTTCGGCGGTATTATTGGATGAAGCGGCCCGGACCGACAATATGCGTACACTTACACGAGATTGGTTCTTTTTCGAGAAAACGCAAGAGACTTTGCGTTTCATTTCATTGAACAGGAAGACATCAGGGGTAGAACCTCCAGAAAGGAGACACACACACACACGCACACATATACAAGTCTGTCCTCACCAAGCGACTACAACTGGGTGAGGAGGTGCCCTCAACTACAGACACGCAACGACATTAGACCTCGCCCGGCAGGGCAGCGTCACTGCCATTGCCAGACAGCTCCAGGGACGATTGCAGCTCCAGGACTGCCCAGGCCAACGTACCTCTCACCCATGTGCCTAGAGAGTCAGCGGGTGAAGGGCTGGGCACAATAGGAACTAGTGTAGCACTCGTTGGGGAAGCGCGGGCGCTGGCATACATTGCAATCCGCTCCCTGTGTAGCAGTCTACGCTGGAGCGATGCATCACCAGCCACCATCTGCCGCATCAAACTCCACTTGCAGCCAAAGCAGCGCCTACAAGAGGGAAACGACGCTGAGACGCCGCCACTGCCCGGTCCGGGAGGCCGGACCTGGGATTTCTCCCGGTGCTCGAGGAGGAGATCTGGTCAGGGTCATGCCAACGCCTCCAAGGAGGTGACGGCACCCTCAGGCATCGCCATTAACAGCGCAGGCCGTCGCCGTGCAGGGATTTCGCCCCGACCCATGAACAAGGACCTCAGATGCAGTGGTAGACCGGACTTGGAGTAGAACGTCGGAGAAGACCAGCACACATGGAGGGATGTCTAGGAACATTGTTGTCGCAGGAGGAGCACCGACCGGCGCAGCGCCAGCAGGCCGGCCACCGCGGGGAGCGCGACGAGCAGGCGACAGCAGCCACCTGCACTGCGCCGCCGCCGCGCCCGCCCGCAGCCACCGCCGCCAGGAACCGCTGGGGCACCGCAAAGCAGCAGCCGTCAAGGACCGCCGCGCATGTGCTCACCCGCCCAGCGGCTACCACCGGCGGCGGCCGGGAGGGGTGGAAGGAGGGGGACGGGTGGGTTGGGGCAGAAACGCGCAGCCCAGATCTAGGCGCCCTCATCTCTGCCGCTCGCAGCAGCGGCCGGCCGCTGCCACAGCAGCACCACCGCGCACGCGTTCCACACCATCCCGGCCTCCCCTGAGCGCAGACGACCGCCTGCCTCGCCACCGCACGCTCCCGCCGCTCCAGCGCACAAACAGCAGCGCGCGAGCTCACGGACAAGGGCCCCGCCGCCGCCGTCCACCGGCGAGGTCTTTGCCCGCCGGTATCCTTCGGCGACGGCGAGGGGAGGGAGGGGAGGAGGGGAATTTGAGGTGGCGGCTAGGGTTTCGCCACCCAGAGTCGCCCCCTGGGAGCGACGCGGGGGCCGGGGGGGGGTGCTCACGCGAGATTGGTTCTACCGACGTGCTTTGCACACAGCTGGCTGGCGGGTGTCTGTTTCTCCAACTTTAGTTGAACCGAGTGTGACTACGCCCGGTCCTTGAGAAGGATAAAACAACACTAACTTGACGAAGTATCATTGTGTTTTTGATGCGTAGGTAAGAACGGTTCTTGCTCAGCCCGTAGCAGCCACGTAAAACTTGCAACAACAAAGTAGAGGACGTCTAACTTATTTTTGCAGGGCATGCTGTGATGTGATATGGTCAAGACATGATGCTAAATTTATTGTATGAGATGATCATGTTTTGTAACCGAGTTATCGGCAACTGGCAGGAGCCATATGGTTGTCGCTTTATTGTATGAAATGCAATCGCCATGTAACTGCTTTACTTTATCACTAAGCGGTAGCAATAATCGTAGAAGCAATATTTGGCGAGACGACAATGATGCTACGATGGAGATCAAGGTGTCGCGCCGGTGACGATGGTGATCATGACGGTGCTTTGGAGATGGAGATCAAAGGCACAAGATGATGATGGCCATATCATATCACTTATATTGATTGCATGTGATGCTTATCCTTTATGCATCTTATTCTGCTTTGTTTGATGGTAGCATTATAAGATGATCTCTCACTAAATTTCAAGGTAAAAGTGTTCTCCCTGAGTATGCACCGTTGCCAAAGTTCGTCGTGCCGAGCCACCACGTGACGATCGGGTGTGATAAGCTCAACGTTCATCTACAACGGGTGTAAGACAGTTTTGCACACGCAGAATACTCGGGTTAAACTAGACGAGCCTAGCATATGCAGATATGGCCTCGGAACACTGAGGCCGAAAGGTCGAGCGTGAATCATATAGTAGATATGATCAACATAGTGATGTTCACCATTGAAAACTACTCCATCTCACGTGATGATCGGTTATGGTTTAGTCGATATGGATCACGTGATCACTTAGATTATTAGAGTGATGTCTATCTAAGTGGGAGTTCTTAAGTAATATGATTAGTTAAACTTTAATTTATCATAAACTTAGTCCTGGTAGTATTAGCATGTCTATGTTGTAGATCAATAGCTCGCGTTTAGCTCCCCTGTTTTATTTTCTATATGTTCCTAGAGAAAACTAAGTTGAAAGATGTTAGTAGCAATGATGCGGATTGGATCCGTGATCTGAGGATTATCCTCATTGCTGCACAGAAAAATTATGTCCTTAATGCACCACTAGGTGACAGACCGATTGCATGAGCAGATGCACACGTTATGAACGTTTGGCAAGCTCGATATGATGACTACTTGATAGTTTAGTGCACCATGCTTTACGGCTTAGAATCGGGACTTCAAAGATGTTTTGAACTCCATGGAGCATATGAGATGTTCCAAGAGTTGAAATTAGTATTTCAGACTCATGCCATGTCAAAAGGTATGAGACCTTTGACAAGCACTTTGCCTACAAGATGGAGGAGAATTGCTCAGCTAGAGAGCATGTTCTCAGAATGCCTTAGTACTACAATCACTTGACTCAAGTGGGAGTTAATCTTCCAGATAAGATAGTGATTGACAGAGTTCTCTAGTCACTATCACCAAGTTACTAGAACTTCGTGATGAACTATAATATGCAAGGGATAACGGAAACGATTCCCAAGCTCTTCGTGATGCTGAAATCGACGAAGGTAGAAATCGAGAAAAGCATCAAGTGTTGATGGTTGACAAGACCACTAGTTTCAAGAAAAGGGCAAAGGGAAGAAGGGCAACTTCAATAAGAATGGCAAACGAGTTGCTTCTCAAATGAAGAAGCCCATGTCTGGACCTATGCCTGAGACTAAGTGCTTCTACTGCAAAGGGACTTGTCACTAGAAGCGGAACTGCCCCAAGTATTTGGTGGATAACAAGGATGGCAAAGTGAACAAAGGTATATTGGATATACATGTTATTGATGTGTACTTTACTAGTGTTTATAGAAACCCCTTGGCATTTGATACTGGTTCAGTTGCTAGGAGTAGTAACTCGAAACGGGAGTTGCAGAATGAACAGAAACTAGTTAAAGGCGAGGTGACAATGTGTGTTGGAAGTAGTTCCAAGATTGATATGATCATCATCGCACACTCCCTATACTTTCGGGATTAGTGTTGAACATAAATAAGTGTTATTTGGTGTTTGCGTTGAGCATGAATATGATTTGATCATGTTTATTGCAATACGGTTATTCATTTAAGTTAGAGAATAATTGTTGTTCTGTTTACATGAATAAAACCTTCTATGGTCATACACCTAATGAAAATGGTTTGTTGGATCACGATCGTAATGATACACATATTCATAATATTGAAGCCAAAAGATGCAAAGTTAATAATGATAGTGCAACTTATTTGTGGCACTGCCGTTTACGTCATATTGCTGTAAAGCGCATGAAGAAACTCCATGCTGATGGGATTTTGGAATCACTTGATTATGAATCACTTGATGCTTGCGAACCATGCCTTATGGGAAAGATGACTAAGACTCCGTTCTCCGGAACAATGGAGCGAGCAACTGACTTATTGGAAATAATACATACTGATGTATGCCATCTGATGAGTGTTAAGGCTTGCGGCGAGTATCGTTATTTTCTGACCTTCACAGATGATTTGAGCAGATATGGGTATATCTACTCGATGAAACATAAGTCTGAAACATTTGAAAGTTCAAAGAATTTCAGAGTGAAGTAGAAAATCATCATAACAAGAAAATAAAGGTTCTACGATCTGATCGTGGAGGAAAATATTTGAGTTAAGAGTTTGGTCTTCATTTGAAACAATGCCGAATAGTTTCGCAACTTACGCCACCCGAACACCATAGCGTAATGGTGTGTCCGAACATCTTAACCGTACTTTATTAGATATGGTGCAATCTATGATGTCTCGTACCAATTTACCACTATCGTTTTGGGGGTATGCATTAGAGACAGTTGTATTCACGTTAAATAGGGCACCATCTAAATCCGTTGAGGCGACACCATATGAACTGTGGTTTGGCAAGAAACCAAAGTTGTCGTTTCTTAAAGTTTGGGGCTGCGATGCTTATGTGAAAAACCTTCAACCTGATAAGCTCGGACCCAAATCGGCGAAATGTATCTTCATAGGATACCCAAAGGAGACAGTTGGCTACACCTTCTATCACATATCCGAAGGCAAGACATTCGTTGCTAAGAATGGATCCTTTCTAGAGAAGGAGTTCCTCTCGAAAGAAGTGAGTGGGAGGAAAGTAGAACTTGATGAGGTAATTGTACCTGCTCCCTTATTGGAAAGTAGTTCATCACAGAAATTTGTTCCTGTGAATCCTACACCAATTAGTGAGGAAGCTAATGATAATGATCATGTAACTTCAGATCAAGTTACTACCGAACCTCGTAGGTCAACTAGAGTAAGATCCGCACCAGAGTGGTACGATAATCCTGTTCTGGAGGTCATGTTACTTGACCATGACGAACCTACGAACTATGAGGAAGTGACGATGAGCCCAGATTCCGTGAAATTGTTTGAGGCCATGAAATCTGAGATGGGATCCATGTATGAGAACAAAGTATGGACTTTGGTTGACTTGCCCGATGATCAGAAAGCCATAGAGAATAAATGGATCTTCAAGAAGAAGACTGATGCTGACGGTAATGTTACTGTCTACAAAGCTCGACTTGTTGCAAAAGGTTTTCGACAAGTTCAAGGGGTTGAATGCGATGAGACTTTCTCACCCATAGCGACTCTTAAGTCCGTCCGAATCATGTTAGTAATTGCTGCATTTTATGAAATCTGGCAACTGGATAACAAAACTGCAATCCTTAATGGATTTATTAAAGAAGAGTTGTATATGATGCAACCAGAAGGTTTTGTCAATCCTAAAGGTTCTAACAAAATGTGCAAGCTCCAGCGATCCATCTGTGGACTGGTGCAAGCATCTCGGAGTTGAAATATACGCTTTGATGAGTTGACATATTGAAAGTGGGAACTATTAGCTGGAGTAGCTCCGTGTAGAGCATTATAGACATAGAAATATGCAAAATACTTGCGGATCTGAATGTGACAGACCCGTTGACTAAAATTATCTCACAAGCAAAACATGATCACACCTTAGTACTATTTGGGTGTTAATCACATAGCGATGTGAACTAGATTACTGACTCTAGTAAACCCTTTGGGTGTCGGTCACATGTCGATGTGAACTATGGGTGTTAACCACATAAAGATGTGAACTATTGATGTTAAATCACATGGCGTTGTGAACTAGATTATTGACTCTAGTGCAAGTGGGAGACTGAAGGAAATATGTCCTAGAGGCAATAATAAAGTTATTATTTATTTCCTTATTTCATGATAAATGTTTATTATTCATGCTAGAATTGTATTAACCGGAATCATAATACATATGTGGATACATAGACAAACAGAGTGTCACTAGTATGCCTGTAACATCCCAATATTTCAATTTGGAATGTTATACATAGATCATCATTTGCATATCATGATTTATTGCATTTTGACAAATCCTCAATAAATCCTAAGCAACTCAAGGACCCTCGGAGAGAGTTTGGGATTTTCTCAAATTTTCTTATTTGATTTTCAAACGAGGATTGTGATTTTTAATTATTTTTCTCTCCGGAAAAATATTTCAATTTATAAATAAACGAGAGGAGAAAATATGACTTCTCCAAAAATATTGAATTACTGGAGGGAAAATGTTAAAATCATTATTTGGAATTTATTGGATTTTATTTGCAATTTTTATTGCATTTAAAAATATGCATGTTTTCAAAATATTTATTTTTAATTTTAAAAATGTTCACCCTATTCTAGATTTTCTAACTAGACGGGGAAAATTTATTTCGTATTTTTCTGATTTTTATTTATTTTTCTACAAAATATTTTCCGCGGAACATATTTAAAAAAAAAATACGCCGCGCCGGCTGGGCCGAGCCCAACCGAGCCCACCCGCGCTCTCCTTCCTCCCCACGCGCCGCCGGAGTCCGGCCACGCCACGGAGCTCGCCGCCGCCTCGGTGCCCCCTTCCCCAAGCCTCTAGCCCCCCCTCCACATATACCCCGCCCCCCCTCCGTTTCTCCTCACCCGAGCCACCGCTGCC
>NC_057814.1:58934539-58942607 GCF_018294505.1 Triticum aestivum | reverse complement strand
CGCCCCTCACGCCGCGCCGGAGCCCCTCGCCGGAGCGAGCCCGACGAGGTACTGCCCGTGTTCGCGTTGACCGGTTTTTGAAAAAAAAACTTTTGTTTAAAAAAAACCCTAGATCGGTTTTTTTCGGTTTTCTTATTTTTCGAGCGTTCACCGAACCATTCGTTTTAACGAACGCGTTCGTCGGTTTTTCTCTGTTAACGAACGTCCGTTTTTTTAACCGTTCGTCCGTTTTTCTTTTTCGACGGATTTTCTCGTTATTTTTCTCAGATTCGATTTCTGATCGAAACTTCGAATCTGTTTAACTTCTCGCTCGTTTATCGGAATCAGGCGATTCAAGCACCTAGAGTTTCGTCTCGAAATTCTCTTTCCGTTTAACCTACTCAAACAAGTTTTTGCTACAGTAAAATTTGACCTAGATCCAGATTAGCAAACAAAGTTTCTTTCTTTCGCCGTTTGACTTTCGTTGCTTCTTTCGAGTTGATTCTTTTTGCAAACCGGAGTTCTTAAGTTGAACTTTCTGGTTGGATCTTTCTTTCGAGTTTTACCTGTGCATTAGATGAGTACTGATTGTATGCTTGTTTGTTTGCGATAGAGTACCCGGAGTGTGCCGCTTGTTACTTCGACTCGCTAGGTTTTGCGGATCATCAGCAAGGCAAGTAACACTTTGATCATACCCCGTTCATACCCAGTATTATTGCATTAGATCTATTTCCTCAAACACATGCATGATTAGGATCTAATTAAACTGTGGGTATTGGGAAGTAGTTGAGGTAGTACCTATCACCTGTTTACTATCAAACCCTTGGGAGTTACTTCTACGTTGCTTATATTATTGCCATGCTATGCTCGTAGACGTGGATTGGGTTTGAGAGATATTCATGACAGATGTGAGTGTTTAATAATGGTTCAACTTAAGGTGGCAACTAAAACTCACATCTGGGTGGATTGAGACACCTAGAGAACCCAGTGTTGTCTGTTTGTATAAGGTCCGCCACCCAGGCTCAAAGGGATCATGAGATTATTCATGCTAGAAACTTCCGTGTGCAGCCGCAAGCTATTATGGGCTCTAGCATAGCTGAGTAGGTTACAGGATCTCTTGAAGAGGTGGACTAGCAGATGTAGGGGAAAGTAGGTGTACCGGTCCATCCAGAGTAGAGAGTGACTGTTTCTGAAAGACTGTGTCTCGGTCATCCGTTTCTCAAACATCATGCAGTGCGAGAATCAAGCGGAGGCGATCGAGTCTTGTGGGAAAAGTGCACAAACCTCTGCAGACTGTACAAACTGATCATGATTAGCCGTGTCCCCGGTTATGGACAACTTGAGTATCTAGTACCTGGATTATCATTTGAATCTCATCATCGTGATACTTATAATTAATTTTGTTGGGTTAATGATGTTACTTAATTGGGATTGAGTTGGAGGTACCTTCTCAATGTTTCAACCACCATGATAGTTAAATAAAATTTATTCCTTTGCAGTAGGATAAAATTGGCTTTTCGCAAAACTGTAACCATAGAGCATTTCCACCAGCCATATATGCATATAGTATAGCATTACCATTATTCATTGCTCTCTATGTGTTGCTTTGCCAGCATATTCTATGTGCTGACCCGTTTCGGGCTGCAACGTTTCATGTTGCAGACTTTTCAGACGACGAGTAAGGTGCCTTAGGTCGTGGTCTTATACTCAGTGATGCCGCTGGAGTTGATGGACTCGCTATTCTTCCAAGTCTTCCGCTGTTATCGTTATTAGATGGCCTTAAGCCATGTTTATTATACTTTATCTCTTCGGAGATATTCGATGTAATAAGTGTGTGATTGCTACTCTGTTATAAATCCTCCATTTGTACTGTGCGTGTCAGCATTACTGATCCAGGGATGACACTGGTGCACAGCAGCACAGGACATTTGAGGTCTGGTTGCTACAAAGTTGGTATAAGAGCACACGTTGACTATAGGACACGACCACTAAGCTTAAGCCCTAGAAAAAAAAACTTCTCTCTTCTCATTTCTGACCCCTCTCCACTTTCTACTCTTTTAGGAATGGCGAATGCAAGGAGCAAGTTCATGCAACCAGATGAAGACACGCCATTTGGACGACATTTGAAGGAAATCACCAAGTACTTGAACATAGGAATACCAAGCGTCACCGGAACCTGCAACGCTACATTACCTGAAGAGGAGAGCTGGAAGATTCAAGTTATCATTCCAGGAAGAACATTTGCGCCAATTACGGAACCCATGAGATTGGTTTTCGAAGCACCAACTTGGAGCTTAGGGAAGAGCATGGCCGCACACATCGCCATGGGACGCATTGGAGAAGTCTATCACCAGGAGCTTAAGGATACAATTTATCAGATTTGTGGACGTCGAGACGCGCAATGGGAGATGATCAAGACCAAGAAGGATGGATCGATTGCAGCTTTCATCCAGGAGCAGAACCAACATATTCGACGCCAGGAAAACCAGATATGCACGGACAAGGAAGAACTGAAGAAGGCATTCACGAAGATCAAGGAACTCCAAGAAGAACTCAAGACTACACGCGAAGACTATTTGGAAGAAATCAACGCACTAGTCGGGAAGATTGACGACCTGGAGAATAAGATTGGAGCATTCGTGGGAAATCCAGTGCCAAAAGCAGAAGTTGACGAATGCACTTGTCCGGATAACTACATCATCATCGACGACACCGACTCGGAACCAAGTGAAGGCGAATGGATTGATGAAGCTGGAGCAGACATCATGGAGTCTTCAACGGATCAGAATTTTTATTAGACTACCATATCAGTAGTAGTTTTCCCCCATTTAGTAGTATAGCTCAAGCACTTTGTAACGCTAGTTAGATCGATTGTTTTGCCTTGTTTGGATTGATTGAGTGATATTGATTGAATTTGTCTCATGAGCATATGGGTAGTGTTTTCTCTCTAGACCTCATTCTATTCTTAATTCTCATCTTTTCTAAACCTATCAGATGCCTCTGAGACGCGACACCGGATTTGTTTTCCTGCCAGAGATCACCCAGTTGATTCAGCAACAGAATGCCTTGATGCAAGTGTTAGTTCAGAACCAAGGCAACAACAACAACAACAACCCACCGCCACCGCCACCTGTTGACCACTTAGCCCGTTTCTTAAGGCTAAACCCGTCGGTGTTTTCCAGTAGCACCCAGCCGATTGTTGCAGATGATTGGCTCCGCAAAGTTGGAAGGGAGTTGACCACTGCAGGATGCACAGATGCGGAAAGAGTGCGTTTTGCCGCACATCAGCTTGATGGACCCGCAGCATCATGGTGGGAGAATTATACAGCCACACACCCTATTGACACTGTCACATGGGACCAGTTTCAGCAAGCTTTCCGTACAGCTCATGTTTCAGCAGGAGCTATGGCTATGAAGAAGCGTGAGTTTCGCAACCTACGCCAAGGAGGACGCACCGTAGGCCAGTATGTGGAAGATTTCAGTAAGTTAGCACGTTATGCACCGGATGACGTTGCTACGGATGCTGCCAAGCAGGAGAAATTTCTGGAAGGATTGAATGATGAGCTGAGTATGCAGTTGATGGTAGCAACTTTCAACAACTACCAGGAGCTGGTAGATAGAGCTCTCATGATAGAAGGGAAGCAACAACAGATTGAAAACCGTAAGAGGAAGTATGGACAAGGGAAGTACAATTCTGGAGCCCAGCAGAAGCCACGATTTACCCCGAAGCCGGGAGGACAGTTTCAGCATACCCATGGAGGAGGTAGTTCACACAACCATAATGGCTCCAAGAATGGTAATGGGAATGGAGGAGGAAATGGACAGAACCGCACCAACCCATCTACCCCAACTAAGAGAGATCTAAGTCACATTACTTGTTTCAAGTGCCAGAAGACGGGACATTATGCAACTGATTGTCCCGAAGCCCAAAATGGAAATGGCAATGGAAGCTCTGGGAAGAAGCCGAACCCGTTCAACAAAGGACATGTGAACCACGTGAGCGTGGAGGAGATTGAAGCTCAGCCTGATGCAGTAATAGGTAAGTTTTTGGTTAAGTCATTTACTGCAACTGTTCTTTTCGATACTGGTGCATCGCATTCATACATATCAAGGGGATTCGTAAACAAGTTTAAGATGTCCACCCAAGTTCTCAAAAGCCCCATGTTAGTAACCTCGCCAGGAGCAGAGTATATGGCCACCCAAGGATGTTTTCAGATACCGTTGGCGATTGGAAGGCATGTTTTCCCCTCAGACCTCATTGTTTTGGAATCGCAAGGTTTGGATGTGATTTTGGGAATGGATTGGCTATCGTTGTATGGAGGAAACATCGATTGTGCCAGCAAGACTATTTTGCTTACCACCCCGGAAGGAAAGAGGATCAAGTATGTATCCAGGCATATGCCGAAGCGGACTCATGTGAATTCCTTATCAGGAGTTGTACAGGAGGAAGTACCAGTGGTGAAGGATTATCCAGATGTATTTCCAGAAGAGTTGCCAGGCATGCCACCAGATAGAGACATTGAGTTCTTGATTGAACTTTTGCCAGGCACAGGGCCAATATCTAAGAGACTGTACAGGATGCCCACAAAGGATTTGGAGGAAATTAAGAAGCAGATCAAGGAGTTATTGGATAAAGGCTATATTCGCCCAAGTTCGTCACCTTGGGGATCACCAGTACTTCTAGTAGAGAAGAAAGATGGATCACTAAGGATGGTTGTTGATTACCGAGGATTGAATGAAGTGACCATCAAAAATAAGTACCCACTGCCGATGATCAATGATTTGTTTGACCGCCTGCAAGGAGCTAAAGTATTTTCCAAGATCAGTCTACGATCAGGATACCATCAGCTAAAGATTCGAGAGCAGGATATACCCAAGACAGCATTTACCACCAGATATGGATTGTATGAGTATACCGTTATGTCATTTGGACTGACTAACGCACCGGCCTATTTCATGAACCTGATGAACAAAGTGTTTATGGAGTTTTTGGATAAGTTCGTCGTGGTGTTCATTGATGATATTTTAATCTTTTCCAAGGATGAAGAAGAGCATGAGGAGCATTTACGATTGGTACTTGAGAAGCTCAGAGAACATCAGTTATATGCCAAGTTCAGCAAATGTGAGTTTTGGTTGAAGGAAGTTGGATTCCTTGGACATGTTATTTCTGGAGAAGGAATAGCAGTAGACCCTGCCAAGGTTGACAGAGTGACAAGTTGGGAATCGCCCACGACAGTTGGAGAAATCTGGAGTTTTCTTGGACTTGCAGGATACTACTGGAGATTTATCGAGAATTTCTCAAGGATTGCTAAGCCCATGACTGAGCTATTGAAGAAGGACACCAAATTTAATTGGACTGAGGATTGTGAAGCTAGTTTCGAGG
The DNA here is from genome assembly GCF_018294505.1 of Triticum aestivum. NCBI lineage: Eukaryota > Viridiplantae > Streptophyta > Magnoliopsida > Poales > Poaceae > Triticum > Triticum aestivum. The sequence continues at coordinate 58,937,245 of NC_057814.1, read as the reverse complement.
AGTTGAAGAAACGATTGGTTACCTCACCAGTGTTGATTCTGCCAGATCAACGCAAGGACTATGAAGTTTATTGCGACGCTTCTCGTCGAGGACTTGGAGCAGTGCTTATGCAGGAAGGAAGAGTTGTTTCGTATGCTTCACGACAACTTAAACCCCATGAGAAGAATTATGCTACACATGATTTGGAATTAGCCGCCGTGGTGCATGCATTGAAGACATGGAGACATTTTCTCATCGGAAACCATTGTGAGGTGTACACGGATCACAAGAGTGTGAAGTACATTTTCACGCAGAAGGAGTTAAACCTCAGACAGAGGAGATGGTTGGAGCTCATCAAAGACTATGATATGAGATTGCATTATCACCCTGGAAAGGCTAACGTAGTAGCAGACGCGTTGAGCCGCAAGAGTCATATCAGCACCCTCATGATAGGAGAATTACCTCAGGAGTTAGCCGAGGACCTTCGCGAGCTAAGTTTGGAGATAGTCCCAAGAGGCTATTTAGCGACATTGGAAATTCAGTCTACCTTGATGGAAAAGATCAGAGAAGCTCAGAAGACAGACAAGGAGATTGAAGAGATAAAGGAGAAAATGAGCAAAGGAAAAGCCAAGGGATTTCGTGAGGATGAGCACGATACCTTATGGTTCGAGGACCGCGTATATGTGCCAAATGATCCGGAGATCAGGAAGTTGATTTTGCAAGAAGCCCATGATTCACCGTACTCGATTCACCCAGGGAATACCAAGATGTATTTGGATTTGAAGAATACTTTCTGGTGGACCGGAATGAAGAAGGATATTGCGTAGTTTGTAGCAGTTTGTGTTGTATGTCAGAGAGTGAAGGCAGAGCATCAGAAGCCAGCAGGATTGCTACAGCCATTGCCGATACCCGAATGGAAGTGGGATAAAATAGGCATGGATTTTATCACAGGATTACCCAGGACTCGTTCAGGCTATGACTCGATATGGGTTGTAGTCGACCGTTTGACGAAAGTGGCTCATTTCATTCCAGTGAAGACCACTTACACCAGTGCTAAGTTGGCAAAGATATACATGACCAGGATAGTATGTTTGCATGGAGTTCCGAGGACCATAGTATCAGACAGAGGAACCCAATTTACCTCGAAGTTTTGGAAGCAGCTACATGAAACATTGGGAACCAGGCTGGAATTCAGTACAGCATTTCACTCGCAGACAGATGGACAGACCGAGAGAGTCAACCAGATTTTGGAGGACATGCTGAGAGCATGCGCACTAGATTATGGATCTATTTGGGACGACAATTTGCCATATGCAGAGTTTTCGTATAACAACAGTTATCAAACCAGTTTGAAGATGGCCCCTTTCAGAGCTTTGTACGGAAGGAGGTGTAGAACACCGTTGTTGTGGGACGAAGTTGGAGACCGTCAGTTGTTTGGACCAGATTTGATTAAGGAGTCTGAACAGAAAGTGAAGTTGATTCGTGATAGGCTCAAAGTAGCCCAGTCCAGGCAGAAGAGTTATGCTGATTCTAAACGCAAGGAGACAGTTCACAAAATCGGAGACAGAGTATATCTTCGAGTATCACCACTACGAGGAGTGAAGCGCTTTGGAGTTAAGGGAAAGTTAGCGCCCCGTTTTATGGGACCATACAGAGTGTTGGAACGTATGGGAGAAGTTGCCTACAAGCTGGAATTGCCCGAAGGATTGTCTGAAGTACATGATGTATTTCATGTTTCGCAGTTGAAGAAGTGCCACGCAGAGATGGCTGAGATACCACTGAGAGATACTGTACCACTAGAAGCGATTCAGTTGGAAAGTGATTTGACTTATGAGGAGAAGCCAGTTAAGATTCTCGAGTATGCCAGCCGAGTTACCCGCAGCAAGGTTATCAAGTTTTGCAAAGTTCAGTGGAGTCACCACACCGAAGATGAGGCCACCTGGGAGCGAGAGGAAGATCTACGGAAAAACCACTCCCACCTGTTTTCTAGCCAACCCGAATCTCGAGGGCGAGATTCATCTTAAGGGGGGTAGGTTTGTAACATCCCAAATTTTCAATGTGGAATGTTATACATAGATCATCATTTGCATATCATGATTTATTGCATTTTGACAAATCCTCGATAAATCCTAAGCAACTCAAGGACCCTCGGAGAGAGTTGGGGATTTTCTCAAATTTTCTTATTTGATTTTCAAACGAGGATTGTGATTTTTAATTATTTTTTTCTCCGGAAAAATATTTCAATTTATAAATAAACGAGAGGAGAAAATATTACTTCTCCAAAAATATTGAATTACTGGAGGAAAAATGTTAAAATCATTATTTGGAATTTATTGGATTTTATTTGCAATTTTTATTGCATTTAAAAATATGCATGTTTCCAAAATATTTATTTTTAATTTTAAAAATGTTCACCCTATTCTAGATTTTCTGACTAGACGGGGAAAATTTATTTCGTATTTTTCTGATTTTTATTTATTTTTCTACGCAATATTTTCCGCGGAACATATTTAAAAAAAAATACGCCGCGCCGGCTGGGCCGAGCCCAACCGAGCCCACCCGCGCTCTCCTTCCTCCCCACGCGCCGCCGGAGTCCGGCCACGCCACGGAGCTCGCCGCCGCCTCGGTGCCCCCTTCCCCAAGCCTCTAGCCCCCCCTCCATATATACCCCCCCTCCGTTTCTCCTCACCCGAGCCACCGCTGCCGCCCGCATCGCCCGCCGCCGCC